>NC_042972.1:35737938-35965438 GCF_901001165.1 Salmo trutta | reverse complement strand
ACAATAGTACATCTATATATTTTTTTGGGGGGGGGGGTAGAAGGATTACTATATCCTATCCCAGGTATTCCTTAAAGAGGTGGGGTGATCGGAAGGTGGTGATTGACTCCGCTGTCCTGGCGTCGTGAGGGAGCTTGTTCCACCATTGGGGTGCCAGAGCAGCGAACAGTTTTGACTGGGCTGAGCGGGAACTGTGCTTCCGCAGAGGTAGGGGGGCCAGCAGGCCAGAGGTGCCCTTGTTTGGGTGTAGGGCCTGATCAGAGCCTGAAGGTACGGAGGTGCCGTTCCCCTCACAGCTCCGTAGGCAAGCACCATGGTCTTGTAGCAGATGCGAGCTTCAACTGCAGTGGAGTGTGCGGAGCCAGTGGAGTGTGCGGAGGAGCGGGGGCCGGCCACACGCTAGGGCCGACCACACGCTAGGGCCGACCACACGCTAGGGCCGGCCACACGCTAGGGCCGGCCACCCGTTAGGGCCGGCCACACGCTAGGGCCGGCCACACGCTAGGGCCGGCCACACGCTAGGGCCGACCACACGCTAGGGCCGGCCACACGCTAGGGCCGGCCACACGCTAGGGCCGGCCACACGCTAGGGCCGGCCACACGCTAGGGCTGGCCACACGCTAGGGCCGGCCACACACACGTTTATGGATTTCTTTATTTTTACGAACAGCTGACTGAAGACGGCTGGGCATTCGAGCAGTTGAGTCCGTTTCTGTGGTTAAATGGACTCTTAACAAGGTGATGAAACTTAGTTGCTCCTTGCTGAAACAAGAAACTAGCAAATGAGTCTTCGGATGCCTAGGCAACATCCAACATCAATGCAGCACCAGCACACATAGAAATATAATACATTCTAATTTCTATCAGTCTATTTCTATGGCAGCACAAACAGTCAGGAGCGAGGGAGATAATCATTATTTTTTGCTATTCTAATGGTTTTTACGGTCTGTAGACCGCGATCATATGGCTGGTCAATTACCGTCATCCAGAATTCTAAGTGTATAAGGTTCAGTTTAGGCATTAACTCTGAAATCTTAAGGTTAGGCATTAACTCTGAATGGCAAGGGTTACGTTTTGGGATTGGCTTAAAACCAAAATCTTAAAGACAACTTTCTATCTCTAGATTCAAACTTGCAACCTTTGGAATCAGAGGCCTACTTGAAGCTAACAGCACACAGTGTTGCCCCTAGTGGCCGGTTTTCCACATCATCTCTGGACGTTCTCAGACAGGAATGGATGTCGAATACTGACTTGTATCACAGATGACCTGGCTACACACACACACACACACACACACACACACACACACACACACACACACACACACACACACACACACACACACACACACACACACACACACACAGAGAGATGCACTCACAGTCACACACACTGCGTGCCTGGCTCAGGGTTGGTACAGTACCTGGCTGCATCACTTTGGCAAGGCAGAGAGAGCCAGCCAGAGTCTCAGTCAGTTGAGGATGTATGACTCATGAAGTGAGAGATCCTCCTGTACCAAGGCCAGTGATGGAAGGAGGGGGAGGGGGAGGGGGGGACAGCAGAGTAGAGCAGAGTCTAACAGTGGCACTTAGGGCTGTAGAGTATAACAGCACAGAGCCTCTGTACCAGCACAGAACAGCCTGCACATTCTTCACTGTTGAGAGGCGCAGTGGTCTAAGACACTGCATCTCAGTGCAAGAGGCGTCGCTGCAGTACGCCGCCCATAGGGCCCATAGGGCGCAGGGCTACAGCTATGCTGCGGAGGGGAGGGGCCGTAGCCGACACATGCACACACACTGGCATAGATTTTCAGCTGTCAGGCAGACACTGGGGATTGAGGATTATAAAATAAATGCCTGGAATGTAAAATAACCTTATTTACCGGTTTCCATGCTTTTAAAATAACATTTCTGTTCTGGATCAGTATAGATCATTTTCATTCCCTGTTTTGATTCTGTTCCTTGAAAAAGGTTTTCTGTTCTGTTCCCAGTTTCAACCCCTGGTATGTAACAGTGGAGGCTGTTGAGGGGAGGACAGCTCATAATAATGGAGTGAATGGAGGGAATGGAATGGCATTCCACCTATTCCAGCCATTACCACAAGCCTGTTTTCCCCAATTAAGGTGCCACCAACCTGTATAGATAGGTGTAATCTAAAGCCGAACGGGGTTATTTTTAATCCGGGGGTATCCAGCTATTGACACGCTTGTTGAATTATGCAAGAGAAAATGACAACAACAGTAATTAATGAGGCAGTCTAGACAGCGCAGATGAGTGCAGGTAGGGTAAACAGAGCAGATGAGTGCAGGTAGGGTAAACAGAGCAGATGAGTGCAGGTAGGGTGAACAGAGCAGATGAGTGCAGGTAGGGTAAACAGAGCAGATGAGTGCAGGTAGGGTGAACAGAGCAGATGAGTGCAGGTAGGGTAAACAGAGCAGATGAGTGCAGGTAGGGTGAACAGAGCAGATGAGTGCAGGTAGGGTAGAACTGAGCAGATGAGTGCAGGTAGGGTAAACAGAGCAGATGAGTGCAGGTAGGGTAAACAGAGCAGATGAGTGCAGGTAGGGTGAACAGAGCAGATGAGTGCAGGTAGGGTAAACAGAGCAGATGAGTGCAGGTAGGGTGAACAGAGCAGATGAGTGCAGGTAGGGTAAACAGAGCAGATGAGTGCAGGTAGGGTAAACAGAGCAGATGAGTGCAGGTAGGGTTAACAGAGCAGATGAGTGCAGGTAGGGTAAACAGAGCAGATGAGTGCAGGTAGGGTAAACAGAGCAAGTGTTTGGTGGTTGCAGCCGTTATGTTCATTTATTCATATATGCAAATACACATGGTGTATTTATGCAAGTGAGGCACATGTAATTGTCTTTATTTTAACACAAGATATGTATTAAATACCTGACACAATAATGAAGTGATGGATGAGAAGAGAGGAAGGAGGAGTGAAAGACAGCCTCACTCGCAGGTGCCAAGCGAGGTTCCTGTCATGCCTCTTTCACTGCAGCCACACGCGCACGCATGCATCCACGCGCGCGCACGCACGCACGCACGCACGCACACTCACAGGGTGTAGAGTTTCACCATGCCACTGCAACGCTGCACTCGATGCCCTGTGAAGGGCAAAAGTAGCGCCCCTGACCTCCTATACACAGATCCATCTCTCCCCTTCGTTATTCCTTCCCCTCCTCCCCTCTTTTTCTCCCTCCTCCTCTCTCCTCTCCCCCTATTCCCAGTGGCAGTGAGAGCTGGTGTGAAGCCATTGCTATACCCTACAGTCCTGTCCCAAGATCTGTACTACACTATGGGCACCACAGTCATCTTAGAATGCAGGAGTTGACCTTTCCACATGTACATCTTATGCAGGACTGTGCTCCCCCAAAGTCAGACTGCTTGTGTGTGTTCATGTGTGCTGAGTTGCTCTGCTGCTGACGACAGTAGGGGAGATGGAGCTGACACGTGTTTGCAGGCAAAGAGGGATTGAGGGAGTGGAGGAGGGAGAGGGCAAGGGGAGGAGGGAGAGGGCAAGGGGAGGAGAGAGATAAGGGATGGATGGAGGAGGCTATGGAGATTGAAAGGTTGTTGAGTGATTATTGTTCCTGACACCTGGATGACAGAGCTTTCTTTCTCACTACGCTAGATCCTCAACTAAGGGTGTGTGTGTCTGTGTGTGCTTGTGTGTCTGTGTGTGCGTGTGTGTCTGTTAGCTCACACCATATTATGTTGTGTTTTAAAATGGCTACTCAGAGAGGGCATGTTCAGCTGAGATAAACTCCAGCTATGCTTAGAGAAACAGCAGAGAGAGAGAGAGCGAGACAGAGAGGGGGGAGGGAGAGCAGGAGAGAGAGTGGGAAGGCCAAGGAGGGTTCGTTAGTAGGAGAGGTAGGGAGATGGAAAGAGTAAGAGAGGAAGACAGTGCAGAAAAGGGAGAGGCTGATAGAGAGTTGAGAGATTTTTCCTCCTGTTAATTCTCTGCTACTGAGAGCGCTGCTTCAAATGTGTCAATTTTCTAGCCTTTTTTTGTCAGTGCCAGTGTGTGTTTGTGTGTGACACAAGCCAAAACACAGCACTCTTTGTGTATGAGTGTGACCAAACCCAAAGCACAGTGTCTGTCTGTCTGTCTGTCTGTCTGTCTGTCTGTCTGTCTGTCTGTCTGTCTGTCTGTCTGTCTGTCTGTCTGTCTGTCTGTCTGGCTGGCTGGCTGGCTGGCTGGCTGGCTGGCTGGCTGGCTGGCTGGCTGGCTGGCTCTCTCTCACTAACTGCATCGGTGAAAGCTAGAGTGGAACCCCTGCTAAAAAGGTTTCTGTTCCAATATTGTTAAATGGATCCTTCCTCTCTTCCTTCCCTCTGTCCTTCCACGTTAAGAATGAGTACCGTCTGTTGGCACTAGGTGTCTCTGTCTCCTTACTAATGTGACCAGCAGGCAGCAGGCTGGCTGCAATCACTCTGTCCCAGTGGAGAGGAGATGACCACTGCTGGACTGACCTGAACCTCTCTATTTACCTGGACAACTGTTCCACAGTCACTAGACGGCCATGTTGGATCTTGATATCATCAGAATGAATGAACTGGCGTGGAGTGCATTGAGTGCAAGGAATGGTTCTTCTTTGGCTGTGCACAGTTTCACATATAAGTTGTACCTTATATCAGAGTTAGAGGTTCCTTGGCAGTCATAGCAGTTATTCTGAGATTTTGAGGTGTGCTTTTTCACAGTCCATTACAGGCCTTTCGCTGTCTCAGTCACTCTTTCACAGTCACTCTCTTTTCTTCTCTAAATCTCACGTTATCTTTCCTGTTGTTGCTCTCTCTCTCTAACCATGTTCGTCTTGCTGTGTGTTGAGTTCCTCTCTTTTGTTTCCTTGACAACCAGGTCCAAGCAGGGCCCAGACAGACAGACAGGCCGAACGTCTGCAGTAGGCTGTCTTAAGGCAGCAGGAATACAACAGGCTGCGTGTTCAGCTTGATGTTTGAGTTCTCATCTCTCACTATCTCACACACATCGACGGGGCTTTAGTGGAGCGGGTCAAAAGCTTCCACATCACTAAGGACTTATGATGGTCCACACACAATAACACAGTCGTGAAAAGGGCACGACAATGCCTCTTCCTCCTCAGAAGGCTGAAAATATTCGGCATGGGCCCTCAGATCCTCAAAAAGTTATACAGCTGCACCATTGTGAGCATCTTGATTGGCTACATCACCTCTTGGTATGGCAACTGCTTGGCATCCGACCGTAAGGTGCTACAGAAGGTAGTGCATACGGCCCAGTCACTTTACCCCTACCTATATGTTCATATCTACCTCAATTACCTCGTACCCCTGCTCATCGACTCGGTACTGGTACCAAGTTATCGTTACTCATTGTGTATTTATTCCTCATGTTATTAATTTTCTCTCTCCTTCTCATCCTCCTCTTCTCTCCTCTACATCCTTCCATTTTCTCCTCTTCTCCCCCCTCTCTCTATGGCTGTTTTTTTGAGCTGTGTGTGAACACACACACACACGTGTGCCTGTCGAAGCAGTGAGTGTGTTTGTCTGTGTGTCTGTCAAAGCAGCCAGGCAGCTGTGGAATTAGTGTGTGAACGCAGAAGCCAAACATAGAACGGGGCGCCAATCATCTCTCGCTCTCTCTCGCTCTTTGTCTCTCCCTGCCTCTCTCTCCCATCCCTGTAAGACGTATGGACCATATGTAGTCAAACACTTACACACTGATTTAATATGTTCTTGCTCTAAAAGATATGCAAGCATTTGTCTTTTCATTTTCTGTCATGGTATCTACACACACGGTACAGTACAGTCAGTGACAGGTGTGCAGAGCAGGGTGTGCATCGGATCAGTTATATAAGCAGACCGATTGTCAACATCGCCCTACATCAGCTCCACTAATCTGCCCCCTCCAGACTCAGCAACACCTTTTTTATGTGTTTTGAGGTCCTGACTCCACCTCCATTTATAGTTGAGAGAGAGAGAGAGAGAGAGAGAGAGAGAGAGAGAGAGAGAGAGAGAGAGAGAGAGAGAGAGAGAGACAAAAAAATATTTTGTGCTGATAAACCCCTTGGTGTGGAGTTGGGTTGGTAGACTGTCAGTTGTGAATACAAAAGGCTGATCTTGCAGTAGGATTGGAAACTAAAATGGGTCACCAGTGACTCAGACAGTCTAATAGATTGAGGTAATTATCTGATTAATTACTAAACAAGTGGCATTGTTTCTTTAAGCTAGGTGATGCCAGTGAACATGCACACTTCTGTTCTAACCATCCATTCAACAGTTAAGCCAAGTTCGAACCCATGCAAGGTCGGACTGGCCACCTGGCATTTCGGGCAAACGCCAGATGGGCAGGTTAATTTTTAGCCCAGAGAACGAGAGAGTGTGTTTGTGAACCGGTGGCCACTCAGCCGCTCAGCAGTCCTCTAAGTCCAACCCTGTCCAGTCAGCTGACCACTCACTACACACCTCTCCTCATATCTCCCTCCCTCCCTCCCTCTCTCTCGCTATTCCTATTCTGTATCACAACAACCCATGTTTAGTGCAGCCCTGCCTCAAACATGCACCCCCCATCTCTCCCTCTCTCCTCTCTCATTCTGTCTCCCCTTCTAGCTCTCCCTCCCTCCCTCTCTCTGCTGTAGCCCATGCTGTAGGCTGTAGTTGTAGCAGCATAGTACAGTAGTGTAGCTCTGTTGTTCGTCCCAGCAGAGTAGACAGACCAGTAGAGGAACCTCCTTTATTCCAACCAGGCTCACTATTACACAGCAGGGATTTAGGAGCACATGAGACGCAAGCTCTCTCTCTCTATCTCTCTGGGATTGGTTGGTCTGGTTTGGGATCTGATATGATATTCCGTCATGAATCCGACAGTGAAGATCCATCTTCAGAATGGGATCCACTTTAACACCTACATGTACCAGGTAGGGATCAATTTTAACACCTACATGTACCAGGTAGGGATCCACTTTAACACCTATGATGTACCAGGTAGGGATCCACTTTAACACTTACATGTACCAGGTAGGGATCCACTTTAACACCTACATGTACCAGGTAGGGATCCACTTTAACACCTACATGTACCAGGTAGGGATCCACTTTAACACCTACATGTACCAGGTAGGGATCCAATCACATGGATCAGTTTTGGGACCACTAGAAACCATACATAACTGTGTGTATGGCATTGATTATGGTGTGTGTATGTATGCGCATCGCGTGTGGCTCAGTTGGTAGAGCACGACGCTTGCAACTCCAGGGTTGTCGGTTTGATTCCCACGGGGGACCAGTATGAAAATACTGGTAAAGCACATGTCTGTGTTCAACACTACAGCTCAGATATCACTCAAGTCCACCACCCTTCCCCTATTCACCTCCCTGCCCAGCCTCTCCCCTCTCACTCATGTTGTTTTCAGGTCAATGGAAAATGTTTTCAGATCAATGGTGTGAAGTGAATTCAGAATATGAGAATATGAAAAGTTTTTTACTTTTGAGGCACTAAGACAGGAGGCGTAGCAGACAGCTTCTCTCCCAGGGAAACATTTTGATTTGCCACTGTGGCTGCCTGCCATTCTGCAGCATTCAAAGAGAAATGGAGAAAGAAAGAAAAGTTTGGTAACTTTAGGGGAGTTGGCACTTTTTTGTATGCACAGAGAGAGAGAGGCGGGAGGGAGGGAGGGAGGGAGGGAGGGAGAGGCATGAGAGAGAGAGAGAGGCATGAGAGAGAGAGAGGCATGAGAGAGAGAGAGAGACATGAGGGAGGAGAGAGAGAGAGAGGAGGGAGGAGAGAGGGAGGAGGGGGAGAGAGAGAGAGAGAGGGAGGAGCGAGAGAGAGAGAGAGAGAGCGAGAGAGAGAGAGAGAGAGAGGAGGGAGCGAGAGAGAGAGGGAGGGAGGAGGGAGAGAGAGAGAGAGAGAGAGAAGCATGAGGAAGGAGGGAGAGAGAGAAGCAAGAGGGAGGAGAGAGAGAGAGAAGAGGGAGGAGGGAGAGAGAAGAGCAAGAGGGAGGAGGGAGAGAGAGAGATTGAAAATTGAAATTGATAAGAGCGAGAGGGGGGAGGGAAAGGCTGTGTTGTTGCCAGCTCTTTTCACTGCAGTCAGAATGCTGTCACACAGACTGTCCTTGCATCGGTTTGAAATTCTTAAAGTATAGAAGCAGGCTTTTATGCAGTGTCTTGCTCAGCACTTATATATTATGAAAATGTCACTTTTAAGCATATCATCTTTGGCACATAATTGTCATGCATCCGTAAGGCTTCCCTCACCATGTGATGTGTGTTTAAATCATCTCTCTATTCACACCTGTCAGTGTATCAGATAAAGGAGCTTGTATTGTTCTTAACACCTAGCTGAAACAGCCTGGTCTTCCCCCAGACACTCCTTCTAACACCACACTTCAGATAAAGCTTTCTTAATCCCTCTTCAAGTGTGTACTTTGGTTCCCATTTACCCAGCTGTCTGAACCAGGCATATTTATCTGTCTCTCTCTAACTTCTATCCATATAGTGTCTCTCTCTCTGACTGTCCTCTCCTCTCTGCCTGGCAATAGGATTGCCTGGTATTTTCAGACTCCGTTGTTTTCTCAGTCTCACAGGAGTGATGGCAGCTTTTCTGTGGTGCTGTTACAGTACAGTGTGCTTCAGTTAATGCCTACCGTGTCACTCTCAAGTGTGCTGCTGTTATTGGCCTTTTAGTCTAATTTATTTGAGTCATGATGCTCATGCTGAATGTTCATTCATCATTTCACTGAGCCTGACTGTCTTGGCCGTGAAGCATATCACAAGCTGTGTGTTCACTGAGGACTGTTGTTATTCAGTCTTTCATACAGTGAAGAAACACTTTATACAGACATTCCTACTGTTAGTTCATCTCACATGGTTCTTCTCTCCGTTTTAATTCTACTCCCAGAGCTGTAGAGTCAGTAGTTGTGGTCTGTGATATGAGTATTATTGTGTCAGTAATCATTGTGCCTGAGGAGCTGAGGAGTGCTGCAGTTAGCTTCCCGTGTGAGGGAGGCCCGTGGAGCTGGCACACTGGGAGAGAGCCACCATGCTGTGTGTGTGTGTGTGTGTGTGTGTGTGTGTGTGTCTGTGTGTGTGTGTGTGTGTGTGTGTGTGTGTGTGTGTGTGTGTGTGTGTGTGTGTGTGTGTGTGTGTGTGTGTGTGTGTGTGTGTGTGTGTTTTTATGCTATCTCAGACACTTCCTACTTTCCTAATGATGTGTTGTCATGGCGACATATGTGTGCAGGCAGACGCTGCGGTTGACGATTAGTCACAGCCAATCAAAAGCCAAAGCAAGGTTCTTTGTGTGTGTGTGTGTGTGTGTGTGTGTGTGTGTGTGTGTGTGTGTGTGTGTGTGTGTGTGTGTGTGTGTGTGTGTGTGTGTGTGTGTGAAGGGCTGGCACAATTACTGTATAACCGTGTAACCGACAGTTACGAATGAAGACCGTCGTGAAAATAAATTGACCGTCATAACTGTTTTTGGAAGGAACAAGTGACTGAAGATGGGACGGCCTGGCATTCGTGCGGTTGAGTCCGTTACTGCGGTAACATGGACTCTTAAAAATGTGATGAAACGTTGTTGTTCCTTACTGAAACAAACAAGGTGTTGTAGCAAATTAGTCTTCAGTTGCCTAGGCAACACCCCCCACAATTCAGCAGCACACATAGAAATAAAAGAATGCTGTTCATCGACTACAGCTCAGCATTTAACACCATAGTACCCTCCAAACTCGTCATTAAGCTCGAGACCCTGGGTCTCGAACCCGCCCTGTGCAACTGGGTCCTGGACTTCCTGACGGGCCGCCCCCAGGTGGTGAGGGTAGGTAACAACATCTCCACCCCGCTGATCCTCAACACTGGGGCCCCACAAGGGTGCGTTCTCAGCCCTCTCCTGTACTCCCTGTTCACCCATGGCTGCGTGGCCATGCACGCCTCCAACTAAATCCTCAAGTTTACAAACAACACTACAGTGGTAGGCTTGATTACCAACAACGACGAGACAGCCTACAGGGAGGAGCTGAGGGCCCTCGGAGTGTGGTGTCAGGAAAAATAACCTCACACTCAATGTCAACGAAACAAAGGAGATGATCATGGACTTCAGGAAACAGCAGAGGGAGCAGCCCCCTATCCACATCGACGGGACAGTAGTGGAGAAGGTGGGAAGTTTTAAGTTCCTCGGCGTACACATCACGGACAAACTGAATGGTCCACCCACACAGACAGTGTGGTGAAGAAGGCGCAACAGCGCCTCTTCAACCTCAGGAGGCTGAAGAAATTCGGCTTGTCACCAAAAACACTCAAAAACATTTACAGATGCACAATCGAGAGCATCCTGTCGGGCTGTATCACCGCCTGGTACGGCAACTGCTCCACCCACAACCATAAGGCTCTCCAGAGGGTGGTGAGGTCTGCACAACGCATCACTGGGGGCAAACTACCTGCCCTCCAAGACACCTACACCACCCGATGTCACAGGAAGGCCAAAAAGATCATCAAGGACAACAACCACCCGAGCCACTGCCTGTTCACCCCGCTATCATCCAGAAGGCGAGGTCAGTACAGGTGCATCAAAGCGGGGACCGAGAGACTGAAAAACAGCTTCTATCTCAAGGACATCAGACTGTTCAACAGCCGTCACTAACATTGAGGGGCTGCTGCCAACATACTGACTCATCTCTAGCCACTTTAATAATGGAAAAATTGATGTAGTAAATGTATCACTAGCCACTTTAAACAATGCCACTTTATATAATGTTTACATACCCTACGTTACTCATCTCATATGTATATACTGTACTCTATACCATCACCTGCATCTTGCCTATGCCGATCGGGCATCACTCATTCATATATTTTTATGTACATATTCTTATTCATTCCTTTACACTTGTGTGTGTATAAGGCAATTGTTTTGAAATTGTTAGGTTAGATTACTTGTTAGATATTACTGCATGGTCGGAACTAGAAGCACAAGCATTTCGCTACACTCGCATTAACATCTGCTAACCATGTGTATGTGACCAATAAAATGTGATTTGATTTTGATTTGATTTGATTTAAAATGAATAGAACCGGTTTGGAACCTCTAACCCTGTCAATTTCATTCTATTTCTACTGCAGGCACATGCAGTCAGGAGTGGAGAGAGGAGAAAATGTGCGTTTGGTTGGCAAATTACCGTCATACAAAATTCCATGACCGTCACAGCCCTGTGCGTGTGTTTGTGTGTGTATGTGTTTTCCATCACAGAGGACTTCTATGGCATGTTACAAAATATCTGGTGGAGTGTTGGTTGGGGCCACTAAGTCATCCTTGTGCTTTTTTTCCCCGGCCCCAGAAAAACGACAATCCATGTTTCATAAAAAAATTGGAGGCCTATGTTTTCACTGTTTGGTCTATAATATGTTCTCAAAGGTCATATAACACCAGTCATTCACAAGTACTAAACATATTGCGTACCAGGATGCTTGATTAAAGGCAATCTGTTTCTTATACATGATGTGTCTGATTCATCATTATCAACCTCTCCCTCAACCTCTCTCTCTCCCTCTCGCTCCCTCTTTCTCTCGCTCCCTTTCCCTCGACCTCTCTCCCTCTCCCTCTCGCTCCCTCAACCTCTCTCTCTTCCTCTCCCTCTTCCTCTCCCTCTCTCTCTCCCCCTTCTCCCTCTCGTTCCCTCTTCCTCTCCCATCGCGCTCTCTCGCTCTCTCTTTTTCTCTCTCTGCAGTGGTAGACTTTCTCAGCCCTGATATCTGACTCTCCTTAAGGAAGCAGTCGTTCAGTGCTCCCCATCTCTCCTTAAGGAAGCAGTCGTTCAGTGCTCCCCATCTCTCCTTAAGGAAGCAGTCATTCAGTGCTCCCCATCTCTCCTTAAGGAAGCAGTCGTTCAGTGCTCCCCATCTCTCCTTAAGGAAGCAGTCGTTCAGTGCTCCCCATCTCTCCTTAAGGAAGCAGTCGTTCAGTGCTCCCCATCCCTCCTTAAGGAAGTAGTCGTTCAGTGCTCCCCATCTCTCCTTAAGGAAGCAGTCGTTCAGTGCTCCCCATCTCTCCTTAAGGAAGCAGTCGTTCAGTGCTCCCCATCTCTCCTTAAGGAAGCAGTCGTTCAGTGCTCCCCATCTCTCCTTAAGGAAGCAGTCGTTCAGTGCTCCCCATCTCTCCTTAAGGAAGCAGTCGTTCAGTGCTCCCCATCTCTCCTTAAGGAAGCAGTCGTTCAGTGCTCCCCATCTTTTTCTCTCCTCCTGTCATCCTTCCTTCATCCCTTTATTCTCTGCTAATTTCACCATAAGGGCTCTATTTTAACAAACCTAATGTAATGGTATCTAAGCACTGGTGGTAGCGCTATAGGTCCAGGGGTGTGTAAGAAATATTATGAACGCAATAGCTGGCGGTAGTGTGAAAGGCTTGGGTTTTGATGAATTAACAAGTTGTAGGTGTGATGAGGGCTTGGCCACTCACTGTCCAATCAACGCGTCCCATGGCTTAATACTGCATGCGTTTGTCTCAAGCTCTGTAGTTAATTTACGGTCTTTGCATTGTCATCAACTCCAATTCGGCTGCGGGCATGGAATATTCTCATCCTAGTCCATTGTGGATTGATATTACAGTTTATTAAATGGCATAGGCTACAGTAACGAGTGACTGCAACAGTACAAAAACAAAAAGAACATCCAGTGTTTGTTCAATATGTTTGGAGTTTTGACAGTCAACATTGTGGTAATTGGCTTCAACAAGTATAGGCCTTTATGCATCGCACTTCTTTCTCAACAACAACAAAAAATACTAGGTGCCCTCCTGTAAATTGTATCTGAGGCACTTTGTCAATAAGCAAGATATAGCCCAGGCCTACTGTTGATATGGCGTTATAGGAATGAACATTTTGAATAGCCTACAGTATGTTTGGAGGAGCGCGTCTTTGGTAACCAGACAAGATGGCTCTTTGGAGGCTCTTTCGGAAAGTACTCAGACCCCTTGACTTTTTCCACATTTTGTTACCTTACAGCCTTATTCTAAAATATATTAAATTGTTTTTTCCCCTCATCAATCTACACACAATACCCCATAATGACAAAGCAAAAACTGTCTTTTAGACATTTATTTATTACAAATAAAAAACTGAAATATCAGTACTTTGTTGAAGCATTTTTGGCAGCGATTACAGCATCAAGTCTTTTTGGGTATGACGCTACAAGAAAATAGTAAAAATAAATACACACACAATACACACAATAAATACACAATAAATACACACACACACATATATATGTATATATGTGTATATATATATGTATATATGTATGTATTTATATGTGTGTAGGTATGCATGTGTGTATATATATATATGTATATATACATGTATATATGTATATATATGCATCTGTAAATATACACTGCTCAAAAAAATAAAGGGAACACTAAAATAACACATCCTAGATCTGAATAAATGAAATAATCTTATTAAATACTTTTTTCTTTACATAGTTGAATGTGCTGACAACAAAATCACACAAAAATAATCAATGGAAATCCAATTTATCAACCCATGGAGGTCTGGATTTGGAGTCACACTCAAAATTAAAGTGGAAAACCACACTACAGGCTGATCCAACTTTGATGTAATGTCCTTAAAACAAGTCAAAATGAGGCTCAGTAGTGTGTGTGGCCTCCACGTGCCTGTATGACCTCCCTACAACGCTTGGGCATGCTCCTGATGAGGTGGCGGATGGTCTCCTGAGGGATCTCCTCCCAGACCTGGACTAAAGCATCCGCCAACTCCTGGACAGTCTGTGGTGCAACGTGGCGTTGGTGGATGGAGCGAGACATGATGTCCCAGATGTGCTCAATTGGATTCAGGTCTGGGGAACGGGCGGGCCAGTCCATAGCATCAATGCCTTCCTCTTGCAGGAACTGCTGACACACTCCAGCCACATGAGGTCTAGCATTGTCTTGCATTAGGAGGAACCCAGGGCCAACCGCACCAGCATATGGTCTCACAAGGGGTCTGAGGATCTCATCTCGGTACCTAATGGCAGTCAGGCTACCTCTGGCGAGCACATGGAGGGCTGTGCGGCCCCCCAAAGAAATGCCACCCCACACCATGACTGACCCACCTCCAAACCGGTCATGCTGGAGGATGTTGCAGGCAGCAGAACGTTCTCCACGGCGTCTCCAGACTCTGTCACGTCTGTCACGTGCTCAGTGTGAACCTGCTTTCATCTGTGAAGAGCACAGGGCACCAGTGGCGAATTGCCAATCTTGGTGTTCTCTGGCAAATGCCAAACGTCCTGCACGGTGTTGGGCTGTAAGCACAACCCCCACCTGTGGACGTCGGGCCCTCATACCACCCTCATGGAGTCTGTTTCTGACCGTTTGAGCAGACACATGCACATTTGTGGCCTGCTGGAGGTCATTTTGCAGGGCTCTGGCAGTGCTCCTCCTGCTCCTCCTTGCACAAAGGCGGAGGTAGCGGTCCTGCTGCTGGGTTGTTGCCCTCCTACGGCCTCCTCCACGTCTCCTGATGTACTGGCCTGTCTCCTGGTAGCGCCTCCATGCTCTGGACACTACGCTGACAGACACAGCAAACCTTCTTCCCACAGCTCGCATTGATGTGCCATCCTGGATGAGCTGCACTACCTGAGCCACTTGTGTGGGTTGTAGACTCCGTCTCATGCTACCACTAGAGTGAAAGCACCGCCAGCATTCAAAAGTGACCAAAACATCAGCCAGGAAGCATAGGAACTGAGAAGTGGTCTGTGGTCACCACCTGCAGAACCACTCCTTTATAGGGGGTGTCTTGCTAATTGCCTATAATTTCCACCTGTTGTCTATTCCACTTGCACAACAGCATGTGAAATGTATTGTCAATCAGTGTTGCTTCCTAAGTGGACAGTTTGATTTCACAGAAGTGTGATTGACTTGGAGTTACATTGTGTTGTTTAAGTGTTCCCTTTATTTTTTTGAGCAGTGTGTATGTATATATATATATATATATATATATATATATATATATATATATATATATACACATACATACATGTATATAATTTATAAGTCCGAAAATGGATGTAGCAACTACAAACAATGATTGATAGGCAGCTTAAACGTATTGAATTCAACCCTTACATGGTTAAAATACACATTTATATTTGTGAACAGACATCCACAACAACCACAATCTGTAAGGCGCAAACAGCTAAATGAGAGAGCAGCAGTGTGATTCACATCAATGCACTATGTAGATATCAATAATAAGTGATATCTGTATCGCCTTAGACTACACCACTGCTGTCATCCTTAGCTCCAAGTGTTTATTCAAGTTGGATAATCTTTGGATGCTGACAGCAGTCGCACAGCTTGGACTGTAGCCTACAAAGCCTATTCCTGCACTTTTCCCGTGATCCATCAAACACATTTGCTCAGGTGGAACAAACTTAAACTTCCGCCTTTTTCAATGCTGATTTGAATGTCATTGAGAAAACAGAGAAGTGTCAAAGATTGATTTTCCACAAACATTATTTCTGAATTTAAAAGTTATCCTCGAAGTAGTCATCTAGTTTTTCAAAAGTATCTGTAATCTGATTACAATATTTTAGCTGGTAACGTAACGGATTACAGTTACCGTATTTTTGTAATCCCTTACATGTAATCTGTTACTCCCCAACCCTGATCATTACAGTCTATAAATTGCACATATAGGCTGTGACTTACTCAGAATATTATTTATTTTTTTTACAAAAAATGACTTATGAGAGCCTTTGAATTTATTTTTAGAATACATTTTTAAAAACAGTAGTTTGGCCAGTCTATGTCTTCTGTCTCATGTGATGGTGTCTGGAGAGCCGCCCAGCAGCAGAGAATATCCTCTCTACACTTGCAGAGCCACTGGGGATGCTAAACACCCTTTTGGCCACTCTTGCCAGGCTGGGCAGAGATTACGAGATTATATTTTTATATATATATATGTATACTGTAGGTAGGCCCAAAGGTTTTTAGGCAAAAAAAAAGCTCCTTGAACATGGGAATATTCCATGCCTGGCGGGTAGGAGCGTTGGACCAGTAACCGAAAGGTTGAGGGACCGAATCCCCGAGCTGACAAGGTAAAAATCTGACGTTCTTCCCCTGAGCGAGGCTGTTAACCCACTGTTACCTGGGCGCCGAAGACGGGGATGTTGATTTAATGCAGCCCTCTGCACCTCTCTGATTTGGGTTGGGATGGGTTAAATGTGGAAGACACGTTTCAGTTGAATGCATTCAGTTGTACAACTGACCTGGTATCCCCTTTCCCCCTATTGGGCCAAAATCAATTATGGCCTATTGTATAGATAATAGAACTGTAACGCCCTGGCCATAGAGAGGGGTTTTGTTCTTTATTTTGGTTAGGCCAGGGTGTTACATTGGGTGGGCGTTCTATGTTCTTTTTTCTCGGTTGGTTTGTTTCGTTGATTTTGGCCGTGTGGCTTCCAATTAGGCACAGCTGTAGTTTGTTGTTGCTGATTGGGAGTCACACATAAGTAGCCTGTTTTTCCTTTGGGTTTTTGTGGGTGATTGTTTCTGTCTAGTGTTTTCTGTTTAAAGTATTTCCTGACAGGACTGTTTTGCTGTCGTCTTTTGTTTATTTTTGTAGTGTTCTCTTTTTCAATTAAATTTCAAGATGAACACACATCCTCCGCTGCACCTTGGTTTCATTACTACGACAGCCGTTACAGAATCACCCACCAAGAAACGGACCAAGTAGCAGCGCAAGGAGAAGAACCAGGAGAGGAGCTATCGAGAGTCGTTGAATTGGGAGGAATTGCTGGACCATGGGCTCAAGCTGGGGAGTATCGCCGCCCGCAGTGGGAGATCGAGGCGGCGATAGCTGAGAGGCGCTGGTATGAAGCGAGGGAGCGCAACAGGCACGAGAGGCAGCCCCCCAAAAAAATGTTTGGGGGGGCACACGGGGTGATTGGCGGCATCAGGCGGTAGACCTGAGCCAACTCCCCGTGCTTACCGGAAGCAGCGTGGTACTGGTAAGGCACCGTGTTATGCTGTGAAGCGCATGGTGTCTCCAGTGCGCTTCATAGCCCGGTGCGCTATAGGCCAGCCCCCCGCAAGTGCCATGCGAGTGCAGGCATCGAGCCAGGACGGATTGTGCCAGCTCAGCGCGTCTGGTCTCCAGTGTGTCTTTTCGGTCCAGGTTATCCTGCACCGGCTCTGCGCACTGTGTCTCCAGGACGCTGGGAGGGCCCAGTTCGCCCAATGCCTGCGCTCCACCCGTGCCGGGCCAAAGTGAGAATTCAGCCTGGAGTGTGGGTAAAGAGCCTACGTACCAGAACTCCAGTGCTCCCCCACAGCCCGGTTTATCCTGTGCCTCCTCCACGGACCAGGCCTCCAGGGGGTCTCCCCATCCTGGTCAAGCCTGTGCCTCCTCCACGGACCAGGTCTCCAGTGGGTCTCCCCATCCTGGTCAGTCCTGTACCTCCTCCACGGACCAGGCCTCCAGTGGGTCTCCCCATCCTGGGCAGTCCTGTACCTCCTCCACGGACCAGGCCTCCAGTGGGTCTCCCCAGCCTGGTGAGTCCAGTGCCTGCGCCGCCAGAGCCGCCCGCCAGTCCGGAGCCGCCAGAGCCGCCCTCCAGTCCGGAGCCGCCAGAGCCGCCCGCCAGTCCGTAGCCGCCAGAGCCGCCCTCCAGTCCGGAGCCGCCAGAGCCGCCCGCCAGTCCGTAGCCGCCAGAGCCGCCCGCCAGTCCGGAGCCGCCAGAGCCGCCCTCCAGTCCGGAGCCGCCAGAGCCGCCCGCCAGTCCGGAGCCGCCAGAGCCGCCCGCCAGTCCGGAGCCGCCAGAGCCGCCCGCCAGTCCGGAGCCGCCAGAGCCGCCCGCCTGTCCGGAGCCGCCAGAGCCGCCCGCCAGCCCGGTGAGTCCTGTGCCTGCACCCAGGGCCAGGCCTCCTTCATGTCTCTCCAGCCTGGTGAGTCCTGTGCCTGCGCCCAGGGCCAGGCCTCCTTCATGTCTCCCCAGTCTGGTGAATCCTGGGTCAGTGCCGCCGGAGCCGCCCTCCAGCCCGGAGCTGCCAGGGTCGCCCGCCAGCCGGGCGCAGCCAGGGACGCCCGCCAACCGGGCGCAACCAGAATCGCCCGCCAGCTGGGCGCAGCCAGGGTCGCCCGCCAACCGGGCGCAGCCAGGGTCGCACGCCAGCCGGGCGCAACCAGAATCGCCCGCCAGCCGGGCGCAGTCAGGGTCGCCCACCAGTCCTCCGGCGCGGCCAGGGGCGCCACCTAAGTGGGCGATGCCGAGGGTGGAGCGGAGGCCACGTCCCGCACCTGAGCCGCCGCCGTAAGAAGGCCCACCCGGACCCTCCCCTTCAGAGTCAGGTTTTGCGGCCGGAGTCCGCACCTTTGGGGGGGTACTGTAACGCCCTGGCCATAGAGAGGGGTTTTTGTTCTTTATTTTGGTTAGGACAGGGTGTTACATTGGGTGGGCGTTCTATGTTCTTTTTTCTAGGTTGGTTTGTTTCGTTGATTTTGGCCGTGTGGCTTCCAATTAGGCACAGCTGTAGTTTGTTGTTGCTGATTGGGAGTCACACATAAGTAGCCTGTTTTTCCTTTGGGTTTTTGTGGGTGATTGTTTCTGTCTAGTGTTTTCTGTGTAGAGTATTTCCTGACAGGACTGTTTTGCTGTCGTCTTTTGTTTATTTTTGTAGTGTTCTCTTTTTCAATTAAATTTCAAGCTGAACACACATCCTCCGCTGCACCTTGGTTTCATTACTACGACAGCCGTTACAAGAACATAATGAACGAAACGTTTAAGAGATCAGATTTTTAGTTTATAAATACTTTGCTACAATGACACACTTAGTTATCTACCCACCTTGTTCTTTATTTTAGCATGTGCAAATAGTAAGTACTGTACACCATCATACTTTTGGGATTTCAGATTCCACAATGATTATTTTGTTGTGGACACTACATCACCTCACTCCCTCTCTTGCTCTTGGTACCTTCTCATCTTTGTAAGTCACCTTGATTTAGCACCTGTGTGTTTTATCAGTTTCTTTATGAAAATATTTAGTGAACTCCATGACAGTAGCTAATGCAAGGGGCTACAGCAGCACACAAGAATACTACAAATGCATGCTGGGGCGAGCAGAATCCTACTCACGTGCTAATTACGTCACTTTTGTTTTGAGCAGACTTCGACATGGGCTTTGAACAGGGCACCTGGCTCATGCCCGGGAGGCAGCCTGGGTCCAAAACCAATGCAAGCAAAGCACCCCTCAATGAAGGGAAGTGGGAGGAGGGGCGATTTGCATGTGGAGCTTGGCATCATTTGTTTACATGATTGTAATCCAACCTTTATTTTTTCCTTGTGACGACGCACTGAGGTTCCAAACTCCGTTTTAGACGAGACTGACTTTATGACCAAATTATCCTATTTACACTGTAGTATATTTTGACAATATAATAAATGTTTATGACTCATATCAATGACACACAGGCCATTTTCAAAGGGCTTAGTTGCTTTTTAGAGTCAAATATCCTGACCAGCGAAAACTGAAATTGGGACTTTGACGCACGTTTTAAAGAACACACCTCAGATATTGTGATATAGTGTGAGCCCTTCCACCTCAGCACAAACAAGCTCATATAAGACAGGTAAATGATCAATCCTGGTGCTAGGGTTTGAAAATAGAAGAGCGCTGCATTAACAGGTCCAAATTGCAAACGAGCGTGCATTTGACAGTTGTACAGGCTTAACACCAGCCGAAAATAGAGCCCTAAGTATCACTCAGCCATAGATAGAGTGCGTGCTTTTGTGTGTCCTTGTTTGAGAAAAAGTGCTGATTGAGGAGCAGTCTTTAAAAAGAGAACAATGTGTAAGTCCCTCTAGATGCTGGGCTTTATTGTGATTGACAGTTCCAGCACACTTTCCTCTAATGTGATTGGTCCAGGAAGTGTAGTGTTAATTATCTTTCCACCAATCCCAGGAGGACTGAGACACTAAACACACGCACAGACAAACACAGGGGTTTACAAGTCAATTACACCACGACAAGATTAGCCAATTCTCCTATCCTATCTATAATAGTGACTCGAGGCGCACACACACACACACACGCGGTGTGTTCAGATGTTGTAAAGGGGGTTGTGTCACTTGCGTGTCTCAGGGTTTGGCTTCATTTAAATGCCTAAGTGTATGACGTAGGCTAAAACTGTAAAACCTAACACGCACATTTACACACACTTCTAATACAAGAGTGTGTTTATTCTATTTCTGCAGTACACACATACTTACTGAAGGTCATTCTCCCTGAGCTGTAAAGACAGTAACTGGATGTGTTTGACTGACTGTTCTAAAGTGACTCATCTGGCTCTAAAATACAGTGAATGTGTACTTGTGTGTTGATATTGTGCGTGTGAGTTTTGTTGTCTGTTCGATGTGGAATCTAGAATTGATTTCCTTAGAGAGTTTGGGTCTGTCAGACTGTAGTACAACATCCTACATACACACAGAGAACGAGAAACACACACACCAACACACCACACACACATACACTTTTCAGTCCAGCATATTGCTTTCATCCCTTAATCCCAAACTGCTTAAGGAAGCCAAGGAGAGAAATCCCTTTACAATGTCTGAGCTCAGCATTGCTTGGCAACGACTCACAGTCTAACTCAGAAATACCAACACACTCACACATCTCACACATCGGATTGTGGTTTGTGGTAGACAAAATGGCCTTTTCCGGACTTCCAGAAGATTTTCCAGCTTCAATATGTAGCCTTTGAGTGTGTATTAGAGAGATGGAGACACAGAGAGAGATAGCAGCAGTAGTTGTCCTCTGTGTGAGCCCTTCCTACTCAAGACCTGCCATAGAATAACCAACACGATACCTGGAACTTCATTTCCCATCAGGCCTCAGTACTGCTCCAGTTCTCTCAGGGGTAACCATGGTCCATGGAACCACAACAAGCACTAAAGCCATCTGGATCTTTTATGAACTAGTCTGCAGGGCACCATGACATCATTCAACACACTCAGAATTACAGCTCAAATACAAAGCCATGATGTTGGTTGATTATTCTGTGTGAAAGGATGATAGATAAAGAGTGTAGGGTTGGAGGGGAGAATGAACAACACTCATCTCTGATCAAGGATGCGTGTTTTCAATCCCCTTTTGTTTATTCTCAAGCGTTTATGAATCTAAGCTTCTCCCAATTGCTTTTTCCTGACTTGCACGAGAAGCTGATAGGGACAGAGGGAGGAGAGGAGAGGAGAGAGGGAGCAGCTAAAAGGATGAGGTGGAGGGGGGGTGTTGAGGCTTTTGCTCTGATTGGAAGAGACAGTGAGAGACAGTGAGATGGAACATCTGTTTGTAGGTTTCCACTGGCCTCCAGTGAAAAACAATGGTAAAATGAAAGCACTGACCCTTTTTTCCCTTTCCTCTCCCTTCTTCTTTTCCTTCCTCTTTCTTCTCTGCGTTACCAGTCAGGGTAATCTGAAAACCATACTCTGTGTGTGTTTGTGGGGTGTTTGTGTTCATGTGAAATCCAAACTCAGTGACTCAGGACAGAACAGAATAGTCATTATAGAGACGGGAGCACAGACACTTGTCTTTGTCACATTTTGTGTGTGTGTATGCATGTGTGTGTGTGTGTGGCCTAGCCCACGTAGGCTGAGAGGAGCAGCTGTTTTGATTAGTTTTAGTACTGAGGGCTTCTCCAAACTCATAACACCACGCAAGACTGCAGTCTCACTGCTACAGGGCCCACCCAGTCTAGAGACCCACCACACTGCGTGTTTCTCTCTCCGTATGTGTGTGTGTGTGTGTGTCCATGGGTCTATCTATGTGTGCGTGTCTGCGTGTCTGAGTATTAAAAGCTGCAGGGTAGTGGAGTTGGATCAGAGCCAGAGACTCAGGAATCTGCCAACAGAGTGCCAAGAGACATGCAGTAATACACACACACACACACACCCCTTCTCTCTCAGCCCTATCCCCTAAGTAACAAGAATCAACATTAGAGAACAGAGAGGTGGGTTTTAACAGACTAGTGTATGTGTCACTGCTCCTGTATTATGCCATGTAATGCCATTATTTCCCCCTGTATGTATAGTAAGTATTCATCTGTTCATCTCACAACTGGGACACTTTGTCAGGTTCTGACTGACACTGTGCTGTTTAGAGGAAAGGATCCTGGTGATTGGACATAAATACCCTAAGTAAAGTGGCGATAGAAAACACAGTATCTCCCTGGTGTGGTGCAGGTGAAATA
This sequence comes from Salmo trutta, assembly GCF_901001165.1. NCBI lineage: Eukaryota > Metazoa > Chordata > Actinopteri > Salmoniformes > Salmonidae > Salmo > Salmo trutta. The sequence continues at coordinate 35,943,219 of NC_042972.1, read as the reverse complement.
GTGGGGCCTGTGGTGCAGGTGAAATGGTGGGGCCTGTGGTGCAGGTGAAATGGTGGGGCCTGTGGTGCATGTGAAATGGTGGGGCCCGTGGTGCAGGTGAAATGGTGGGGCCCGTTGTGCAGGTGAAATGGCGGGGCCCGTTGTGCAGGTGAAATGGTGGGACCCGTTGTGCAGGTGAAATGGTGGGGCCCGTGGTGCAGGTGAATTGGTGCTTGGCATGTGGTGCAGGTTAAATGGTGGGGCCTGTGGTGCAGGTGAAATGATGGCGCCCATGGTGCAGGTGAAATGGTGGGGTCTGTGGTGCAGTTAAAATGGTGGGGCCTGTGGTGCACGTGAAATGGTGTTTTGCCCGTGGTGCAGGTGAAATGATGAGGCTAATGGTGCACGTGAAATGGTGGGGCCTGTGGTGCAGGTGAAATGGTGTTTGGCCTGTGGTGCAGGTTAAATGGTGGGGCCTGTGGTGCAGGTGAAATGGTGGGGCCTGTGGTGCAGGTGAAAAAGGGTGTGGGATAAACATGTGATGTGAATGTGAAAGGTTCTACAAGCGCTGTCTGTAGAACAGTAAATTCTTTAGAAAATGTGAAATCATCAATCTTATCTTCTGTTTTTTTTCCCCAGGAGTTTGCCACTCTGACCAAGGAGCTGAACGTGTGTCGGGAACAACTGCTGGAGAAAGAAGAGGAGATATCTGAACTGAAAGCTGAGAGGAACAACACCAGGGTAAGAGTGAGTGCGTGCGTTACTGAGTGTATAATATGTGTATAACATGTGTGATGTCTCTGCTCTAGCTTCTCTTGGAACACCTGGAGTGTCTGGTGTCTCGTCACGAGCGCAGTCTTAGGATGACGGTGGTGAAGAGACAAGCTCCTCCTCCCTCTGGGGTCTCCAGCGAGGTGGAGGTCCTCAAGGCCCTCAAGTCCCTGTTCGAACACCATAAAGCCCTGGACGAGAAGGTGTGTGTGTACCTTTATCTCACTGAAAACCCAGGCTTTTATTCCAACCCAAACTAACACTGTGGTTGTGTCTTACAGGTGCGTGAGAGGCTTCGGGTGGCTCTTGAGAGAGTGACTACACTAGAGGGACAGTTATCAGCCACAACTCAGGAGGTGTGTGTGTTTTTGTGTGTGTGTCCTCACCTGCCATCTGCTAATGCCCTCAGTCTGCTAGCTTTTCTGAACGACCAACACTTTTTTAATTTATTTAATTTTATTTCACCTTTATTTAACCAGGTAGGCTAGTTGAGAACAAGTTCTCATTTGCAACTGCGACCTGGCCAAGATAAAGCATAGCAATTCGACACATACAACAACACAGTTACACATGGAATAAACAAAACATACAGTCAATAATACAGTAGAACAAAAGAAAACAAAAAGTCTATATACAGTGAGTGCAAATGAGGTAAGTTAAGGCAATAAATAGGCCATGGTGGCAAAGTAATTACAATATAGCAATTTAACACTGGAATGGTAGATGTGCAGAAGATGAATGTGCAAGTACAGATACTGGGGTGCAAAGGAGCAAGATAAATAAATAAATACAGTATGGGGATGAGGTAGATAGATAGGCTGTTTACAGAAGGGCTATGTACAGGTGGAGTGATCTGTGATCACGCAACCAAGGGACAGTCTTTTCTGTTCTCTCTCTCTCTGTCTCTCTGTCTCTCTGTCTCTCTCTCTCTCTCTCTGTCTCCCTCTCTTCTGTTCTCTCTAGCTCCCTTCCTCTCTTAAGCACACACACAGAACCAAGGCACACTCTCTTTCTGTTAAAATGTCTCTTACTTGTTCATTCAATAATTTGTTCCCTCTATCTTTCTCTCTCTCCCTTTCTCCTGTCCTCATCTGTTCAACAAGAATCCATTACAAAGGCAAATTAGACTAAACATTCAGTACAAGCTGTGCTGTGCGCAGGAAAACCCAAATGGGATCCAAAGTAATAACTTGTTAGGTTCATTTTTTGGTCCTGTACTGTGTGTTGCACCTTTCACCCACTGTCTCCCCAACTCACTGGAGCCTGCATAGAATAGAATAGAACAGAATAGAATAGAACAGAAATGCAGTTTGGCAAACTGTTTGAGATAAGAATTTTAATGGCCACAATATCGCCAGGAAAACACATTGTATTTTCTTTCTCAGATTATTCTAGAAGCAGTACTAAAAGAGTATGGAAGTTTAGAGCAACGTTTAGAGAAACGTTCATTGCCCATTCTACAGAATTCCCTGAATTTTCCTGAAGTGTGTACCTGGTGCTGTGATGTTCCTGTGTGGAGCGATGGGATGGGGAGTCTAGGGCCTGCAGCAGCCAGGAACATCTGTCTCAACTGGGGACAGTCACAGCCTGTTAGAACTCTGGAACTGGAATCAGGGCTTCCATTGGTGCTGCTGTAGGAAACTGTAGAATAGATACACATAGAGAGTTGGAGAGAAAGGGAGAAAGAGATATGGAAGGACAGGTAGATAGAGGGGGCAGAGCCATCTCACTCCCACACATTCTGAGGGACCAGAGGGCCTCACCAGGACAACAATATCACATCTAATCATCTCAGCTCAGAGGTGTGTGTGTGTGTGTGTGTGTGTGTGTGTGTGTGTGTGTGTGTGTGTGTGTGTGTGTGTGTGTGTGCGCGCGCGTACTTGTTTTCCTACCTTGTCAGGTCCCCAATGTCTTAACAATTCACCCAAATGTCCCGACAAGGTAGGAAAACAATAAAAAAAATGGAAAAGTCAGAACTGTTCAAATTCTATTTTGTGTGTGTGTGTGTGTGTGTGTGTGTGTGTGTGTGTGTGTGTGTGTGTGTGTGTGTGTGTGCGCCTATGTCTCTGTGTGTGAGTCCCTGAAGAGCAATGTGATGCAGCTTTGGATCTCCTCCTTCATTCTGGCCTAAAGACAAAACATGCCTACCTACGAGCACTCAAACACAACCTAGTGTAGACAAACCTGCATCCAGAGTCAGTTAGACGCCTGCTACTCCGCCTTTCACCTAGAGGTGACCCTTTGCCCTCTGTGTGTGTGTGTGTGTGTCTGCAGCTGATCATTGTGAGGCAGAGGAAGGAGGGAGAATCTTTGGACAGGAATGACGCTACCAAACCCACCTGGAAGGTCTGTTTGTCTGTCTCCCTCCTCTCTCTTTCTCTGTCTATTGGTATGTCCATCTGTCTTTCTCGCTCTCTCTCTCACACACGCGCGCTCTCACACACACACACACACACACACACACACACACACACACACACACACACACACACACACACACACACACACACACACACACACACACACACACACACACACACATTGCTGATGAGTTAGGCTAAATGCAGAATCTACTCTGTGGTTTAATGCTCTTTTGTCATTGTGATGATTGCAATGCAGTTGAGCCTTACTGTACTACCAAAGAGCCCTGTCTTCTCTCCCTCCTAGTATTATTCTATGAAATGAGCATGTGTTATGTAACCCTGTCTGTGTCTGTCTATATCTGTCCATGGGGAATAATGAAACTTTATGTAATTAAACATGGAGGACAGTTTGTGCCTGGTCAGAAATCCCACAAGAGGGTCAGATGACCTAATTCTCTGGACAGAGGATTTATTGAGCATTAGAAACATGGTTGGACGTTTACCTGGGATGTATGGGTTCTGTTATAATGCTTTATAATCATAATAAGAGAATTAGTTGTTTCTTTCTTTGGTCAAGAGTGCTACAGTAGAACAGTGCAGTCTGCAAGCCTACCTGAGAGCTAAGCAGTTCAGTTGATATGAGTAGCATGTCTACACTGAGTGTACAAAACATTTTGAGTTGCACCCCTTTTGCCCTCAGAACATCCTCAATTCCTTGGGCCATGTATTCTACAAGGTGTCGAAAGTGTTCCACAGGGATGGTGGCCCATGTTGACTCCACAGTTGTGACAAGTTGAGAGAAGTGGTCCCTTTGCCCCTTTCGTTCTCCTCACACAGGGTGCCAGCAGCGTACTGGGTGGAGGGTAGCTGTTTTTAGCCTCTTTAGCAGCGAGTCACTTAGTCTATACCTCCCTCTAGGAAAAGCCTGCACCCTGAGAGCTAAGAGCTGAGAGAGAGAGAGAGATTTGCAGCCTTGTCCGGATTCCCCCTATTTCACAGCGCCACACTGCCCCAGAGCCATGTCAACACACTGTAGTCTAACCCCCACCCAGCCACACACGCTTCCCCTCACCACAACCCTTACCTCCTTCCTAACCCTTAGCTTAATACCTACCGACAGACTGGCAGCTCCTGGAATTATTTAAATAGACCTTGCCTAACACACCCTTTCCCAAACTCGGTCCTGCCCCCCCCCCCTGAGTGCACGTTATGTTTTTTTGCCCAAGCACTACACAGCTGATTAAAATAATCAACTCATCATCAAGCTTTGATAATTGGAATCAGCTGTGTAATATTAGGGCAAAAAACAAAACGTGCACCACTTGGGGTTAGAGAACCGAGTGTGGGAAATGTGGCCCTAGGAACTCTACAGGAAGGGACAGAGACAGACAGATACTCTTATGTTCTCTAGCTATGATATGAATGAGGAAAATCTAATAATTGGAGTCATACTGACTCTGAGTGGCAACATGTGGGTCTGTGCATGCGTATGAAGATAGATGAATAGGAGAGAGGGAGGGAGGTCCTGATAGTAAGGCTGCCCGCTGCGCTGCCTGTCTCAATGTGTCTCCCTGAAGGTTCATTAACACCACATAATTCATTTTACTTTGGGGTGAGAGAGAAACGTCAAAACAACATCTCACCACAGAAACACACAGACACACACAACACACAAACACACTACACACTACACAAACACACAAACACACCACACAAATGGTGCCTTTCTGAGTCACTAAGACCTCAAACATTAGCAGAAGAAACACTCTTCAAGTGTAAACAACATCATCATGACAACATACAACCTCCCCTTACTCTATCTATCTCTCTCTCTCTGAAAAAACAAGTGTGTGTGTGTGTGTGTGTGTGTGTGTGTGTGTGTGTGTGTGTGTGTGTGTGTGTGTGTGTGTGTGTGTGTGTGTGTGTGTGTGTGTGTGACCCTTCAGAGGCTACCTAACGGTTCCATAGACGCCCATGACGATGGCAGCAGGTCAGTGGAGCTGCAGGAGCTTCTGGATCGGACCAATCATGAGCTGGCTCAGAGCCGCGAGCGTTCGGGCACGCTCAGTACACGCGTGGCAGAGCTGGAGGCGGAGCTAGCCAACACTCGCCGAGACCTGAGTCGCAGCGAAGAGCTGTCAGTCAAACAACAGAGGGAACAGAGAGAGGTGAGTGTAATTGAGGAGATAGGAAAAGAGAAGGGGGAATCGATATGTCTCATTCATAAACATAAACACTGTTGATTGTATAGAGCTCGCCAGTGTCCAAAGGAATAGGCAAATCAAACTTCACATATGCCGAATACAACAAGTGTAGACCTTACCGGGAAATGCTTACTTACAAGAGTTAAGAAAATATTTACCAAATAAACTAAAGTAAAAAATGATAAAAAGTAACACAATAAAATAACAATAACGAGGCTATGTACAGGGGGTACCGGTACCGAGTCAATCGGCAAGGTTCTATGTTATGTTTCCTAGTATGAAGACACACACTGTATTTTCTCTCTTACTATTTGCCTGTTGTAGGGGCTGGCGCAGAGGGAGGATATGGAGGAGCGGATTACAACGTTAGAAAAACGTTACCTGGCCGCTCAGAGGGAAACCACACACATCCACGACCTCAACGACAAACTGGAGAACGAACTGGTTACCAAGGACTCTCTGCACCGACAGGTAACACACACACACACATGCTGAATAAGTCACCATCGACTGTGCATAGGTATGTATGACACATACAAACACATCTCAGGGAGTCTGGAGGGGGTCAATACTGGTTCACATGAAGAGGGGACGGGGTGAGGTAGGGCACTCACACACAGACGGGGGTGAATGATGGTTCACATGAAGAGGGGACGGGGTGAGGTAGGTGAGGTAGGGCACTCACACACAGACGGGGTCAATACTGGTTCACATGAAGAGGGGACGGGGTGAGGTAGGGCACTCACACACAGACGGGGGTGAATGATGGTTCACATGAAGAGGGGACGGGGTAAGGTAGGGCACTCACACACAGACAGGGGTCAATACTGGTTCACATGAAGAGGGGACGGGGTGAGGTAGGGCACTCACACACAGACGGGGTCAATACTGGTTCACATGAAGAGGGGACGGGGTCAGGTAGGTGAGGTAGGGCACTCACACACAGACGGGGTCAATACTGGTTCACATGAAGAGGGGACGGGGTGAGGTAGGGGACTCACACACAGACGGGGTCAATACTGGTTCACATGAAGAGGGGACGGGGTGAGGTAGGGGACTCACACACAGACGGGGGTCAATGATGGTTCATCAACCGTTCAGTTGAGGGTGAAGTTCAGTTTATCTCCACTTGAAGCCAGAGAATGTGAGGGTGACACAGAGTATCCATTACTACCTCAGAGACATCATCAGGGACAGGCCTCTAAGGTTCCATCTATCACACACACACACACACACACACACACACACACACACACACACACGCCAGTTAGTATCAGGGACTTGTGTCTGAGCTTGCATAGAAGTAACAGTGTGAAGTAACAGAAATAGAAGAGACATGAATGCTTGGTATTTGGTTTCAGTCAACTCTGACATGTACGCAAACCTATAGTGCTTGGTCAGCAGTCGGCAAGCCTACCAGAGAACTAAGCAGTTCAGCTGATATGAGTAGCATGTCTACAAAACATATTGAGTTGCACCCCTTTTGTCTTTAGAACAGACTCAATTCATTGGGGCATGGACTCTACAAGGTTTCGAAAGTGTTCCACAGGGATTGTGGCCCATGTTGACTCCAATGCTTCCCACAGTTGTCTATGTCATGGAAAGAGCAGGTGTTCCTGATGTTTGGTACATTCACTGTATATGGAGCAAACAGTGCTTTTGTAACCACTGATAATAAAAATTCAACATTTTAAGTTATGCCAATGACAAAACATCTGCATGACCTCAAATATGTATGTGATCATCTCTCTCTTTCTCTCCACCTCTCTCTCTCCCTCCCTCTCTATCTCTCTCCCTCCTCCTCTCTCTACCTCTTTCTCTCCCTCCTTCTCCCTCTCTCCACCTCTCTCTCTCCCTCCCTCTCTGTCTCCCTTTACCTCTGTCAGAGTGAGGAGAAGGTGCGCCAGCTGCAGGAGTTGTTAGAGTTGGCAGAGCAGAGACTGGCTCAGACCATGAGGAAGGCTGAGACACTACCAGAGGTGGAGGCAGAGTTGGCACAGAGGGTGGCAGCCCTCACCAAGGTAACAACACACAGTCACAGTCCTAAACATACGGTGGCTGGATGTCAATCGAACCCACCATAGCAATCTTGATGCACGCACACTTGTTATTCTGACAACAGGAAGGTATCTAGCTGTAAGGTGAAGGTATCTGGTAATAGTTGTAGGATTTCACAGTAACCAAAACAATAACTAACCAAAACAATGTGAAAAAGAGCTCGGTGTGTAAATACTGGAATGCAGCTTTGATTGAGTTGAGTCTTGTGTCTCCCCCTGCAGGCCGAGGAGCGACATGGCAACGTTGAGGAGCGACTCAGACAGCTGGAGTCACAACTGGAGGAGAAGAACCAGGAACTGAGCAGGGTGTGTGTGTGTGTGTGTGTGTGTGTGTGTGTGTGTGTGTGTGTGTGTGTGTGTGTGTGTGTGTGCGTGCGTGCAGTCTTGCCCTGCAGGCTTTCTCTGGCCTCTCTCTGAGTGCAGCATAGGCCGACGCTTCACATTAGCCTGGTCCCTTGACTTTGTCTCTTCATGTTCCCTCACACACACACGTAGTGACGCCTCTAGCACTGAGATGCAGTGCCTTAGCTGCGCCACACGGGAGCCCCAGAGTGAGGGATGCATGCCAGCAAAGCCACTACACAACACAACACTAAACAATACATTAATTGCACTATAACAGTGACAAACTGTGCCCACAAACTGTTGGGGCCTACATTAAGCTGTCCCAACAGCAGAGTCCCAACAAGCAGACCCAACACCTTACCACTGCTACACCAGGCTATTTCTCGAAAACAGGTTATAGGCTACGTTTCCTACCAAGGCAGAACAGTAGGTGAAATTAAGAGGGGAAAATAGGGTGAGGAACATGGGCTACTAACAGCTTACTACACAACATACACTAAGTATTACTTTCTTAGCTACAGTATACAATACATTTTTGGAATCACCTTGTTGTGCTGTGCTCACTTGAACATGAAGGTGACGTGGCAGTCCTTTGTCATCAAAGTCTGGCATTCTCTGGATTTATGGTGCTTTCAAGACAACTGGGAACTCAATAAAAAACAAGGTTGAATCATGATGTCAGTGATCTTCAGGTCGGAGCTCTAGAAAGTGGCCCGAGTTCCCAATTTACAATTCCGAGTTGGATGACCGTTCACAGTCGGATCTCGTTTTTTTTCCCCGAGTTCCCAGTTGTCTTGAACTCACTGAAGTCAGATTTCCCAGTTCCAAGTTAACAGTTGTTTTGAGCACGGCAGAAATAATGCTGGATTGACAGCATGGCCAATGTTGAATGTCTATCATTTTAAGCTTAGAAAAGAGATCCTTAAACCCAGAATGGGGACCACACAACCACTGCACTGAATAGCAGACTAGTGATTGCTTAGCAATGCTTGCAGTTAGCCGCTGATTCCTTCCAAACCACTCTTTGTTGAATTTGCGATTTACAACTTTATGTGTAATGTTTATGTCCAATGGCCGATGAGCACTGAAGTTTTATCTATAATTTCTCTTCATTATTTCTCTTACTATGACAAGGATTAAAAAGGACTTGATTCATGATGATGACTACTAGCTAAGATTTTGAAAGTATGATGTTGAGTCCAATCAAAGCTACTGTAGATATAACGTGATTTGACGTCATTTTATCTGTGGCCAATGACCTTGAACCTTCTTGGATGGGCACTTCTAATGTAACTCTATGGCAGCACCCAAGGGGCTTGAATTTTCTAGCTCTACCCTTAGATTCGGCAGTGATGTAGTGTCCCCATGAGTGACAGAACACTGAGACAATCACGGCGCAACTAAAGAACATTCCCATTAACATTACCCCTAAGCTCCTTATTTTCCGCTGGCTGCCCCACCACCATAGAAAGCATTGAGCTAGGCTGAAACTGTCATGTGCGTCGTAATGATCGGACCAAACTGCAGCGGGGATGTGAATCATCTTCTTGATTTATTAAAGAAATGAACACTGAACAAAAGCACAATGAAAAACAGTCCTGTAAGGTACTAAGACTATACATGGAACAACCACCCACAAACACAAGAGAACATAAACCCACTTAAATATGGCCTCCAATTAGAAGCATCGACAACCAGCTGCTTCTAATTGGAGGTCGGTCCCAAAACTAACATAGAAATAGAAAAACTAGAAAACCCACATAGAAATAGAAAACATAGAACATAAACCAAAAACCCCGAAACAGAAAACAAACACCCCCTGCCACGCCCTGACCAAACTACAATAACAAATAACCCCTTTTACTGGTCAGGACGTGACAGAAATACCTGCATTTTGGAGCTGCCTTACTCAAGAAAACAAAAAAGAGACCATGTTTGTAGGGAAGCTTTATTAACTAAAATATATATATATTTATTTTACATTGTTTGCAAACTGATATGTGACAGATATGAATGCCAAAATAACATGCAAAGCAGGCAAGTCCACCTGCTCAGTGACTTTCAATGTGTCACCGTCATAGGATGCCACCTTTCAAAAAAGTCAGTTTGTCAACTTCTGCCCTGCTAGAGCTGCCCCGGACAACTGTAAGTGCTGTTATTGTGAAGTGGTAGACCACACAAGCTCACAGAAGAGGACGACCGAGTGCTGTAGCGTGTAGCGCGTATCGCGTAAACATTGTCCTCGGTTGCAACATTCACTACCGAGTTCCAAACTGCCTCTGGAAGCTACGTCAGCACAAGAACTGTTCGTCGGGAGCTTCAAAAAATGGGTTTCCATGGCCGAGCAGCCACACACAAGCCAAAGATCACCATGCTTAATGCCATGCGTTGGCTGGAGTGGTGTAAAGCTCGCCGCCATTCGACTCTGGAGCAGTGGAAACGCGTTCTCTGGAGTGATGAATCACGCTTCACCATCTGGCAGTCCGACAGACGTATCTAGGTTTGGTGGATGCCAGGAGAACGCTACCTGGCCCAATGCTTAGTGCCAACTGTAAAGTTTGGTGGAGGAGGAATAATGGTCTGGGGCTATTTTTCCAGTGAAGGGAGATCTTAAAGTTACAGCATACAATGACATTCTAGACGATTCTGTGCTTCCAACTTTGTGGCAACAGTTTGGTGAAGGCCCTTTGATGTTTCAGCATGACAATGCCCCCGTGCACAAAGCAAGGTCCATACAGAAATGTTTTTTCGAGATTGGTGTGGAAGTATTTAATTGGCCTGCACAGAGCCCTGACCTCAACCCCATCGAACACCTTTGGGATGAATTGGAACGTCGACTGCGAGCCAGGCCTAATCGCTCAACGTCCGTACCCAACCTCACTAATGCTCTTGAGGCTAAATGGAAGCAAGTCCCCGCAGCAATGTTCGACCATCTAGTGGAAAGCCTTCCCAGAAGAGTGGAAGCTGTTATAGCAGCAAAGGGGGGACCAACTCCATATTTAGAGTATCACACACTCACTATGCCTTGCTTTATAAATATGAGCCGAATCCACACATTTCCTGCTGCAGCCTGTTTCCCTACCCCACAGAGCTCTGACTGGCTGATATATTTAGAATTGGAATAATTCACGCATGTCTAGTTTCTCTCTCTCCATGTGAGCTCATGAGTATAGTTAAAGTAGATCTATGAGGAACCAGCTGTGGTTGAGATATGATGTTAAGGTAGTGTTTCCTTTGACTGCATAATACAATGTTGTCAAATCAAGTCCTTTCTCTCTCATTCTGTTTTCTGGTGCTGTGCTCATGGAGTGTATGGAGTGCTTCTGTATGTGGGTGACAATAGTCATGAACTTTTAAACCTCTCTCTCTTTTTCACTCCCTTTCTCTCTCTCCCTCCCTCTCTCAGGCACGTCAGAGAGAGAAGATGAATGAAGAACACAACAAGCGTTTATCTGACACAGTAGACCGTCTGCTCACTGAGTCTAACGAGAGACTGCAGCTTCACCTTAAAGAACGCATGGCAGCACTGGAGGACAAGGCATGGCACGCAACACACACACACACACACACACACACACACATACACACACACACACACACACACACACACACACACACACACACACACACACAAATATGACGTACTCAGGCCTCTAAACTAGTGATTCCCAAACTATAGCTGAACAGTGATGTCTTTTCCTCTTCCTGTTGGTTCCAGAACTCCCTGATTCAGGATCTGGAGAACTCCCAGAAACAGCTGGAGGAGTTCCACCACACCAGGGTGAGTCAGGCCTGGACACACAACACATGAACAACGCAACACACATCCATCTATGCATCCAACGTTCTATTCATTAACCTTTTCACGGACAAACATGACAGACAAATTATGGATAGCCACATGTATTGGATGAGAGTTGAACTGTTACAAATATTGTGATTGGACATTGATGTTGTTCAATCCCACAATGCCTTTCTTCGTCAGGAGCGTCTGATTGGTGAGATTGAGAAGCTGCGGAATGAGATCGACCACTTGAAACGCCGGAGTGGAGCGTTTGGAGATGGATCACACCCACGGTACACAGACATACACACACAAACACACACACTATACACACACACACTAGTCCCACACTTGCCCCATACTAGCACCCTATACTGACCAGGTTTTCTCTGTATGTGTGTGTGTGTGTGTATAGGTCTCACATGGGCAGTGCCAGTGACCTGCGTTTCTCAGTGGTAGAAGGGCAGGATGGACACTACAGCTCTGCTGTCATCAGACGGGCACAGAAGGGCCGCCTGGCAGCGCTACGCAACGAACCCAACAAGGTAACCACATACACACAAGCACACACACACACACGTACACCACACACCCACCACACACACACACACCACACACACACACACCTGTGCCAAACTTGGTACTCTCCCCTGTGCCTGTGTGTCCAATTTCTGTGCCCATCCCAAGCTATGTCATGAAACACCACATATGCCCCCCTCTCCTCCCTTTTGTTAGTGTCTCCTCTCTTCCTCCTCTCTTCCCCTCCTCTCCCTCATGGCCCTGACGAGGGCAGTAATATGGCTGATGGTTGTTAAGCTTAACACACTGCATTTGTCCCTCATTACATACAGCTCTCACCTAACCAATGCTTCTCTCTCTGACCCCTGCTACCTTGGACGTACGTATGTGTGATGTAAGTGGTATGTCTTTATCAACATGTGTGTTTATAAAGTGTTTAAATATATGAGGTGTGAGTGTGGATTTGTTTGGGTATCTGAGCAGACTGTGTGTAATCTGATGTGTGCGATGTGTAACTGTCGTACAGGTGTGTGTGTGTGTGTGTGTGTGTGTGTGTGTATCTATCGTAATGGTGTGTGCGGTGTCTAACAGTGTTTGTGTATTTACCCTACAGGTGTGTGCGGTGTTTGAGCAGGAATACTCGTCTCTACGTGGCAGTGTCAGTCACCTCCTGGGCAGTGACGTGGAGGCGGAGTCAGACCTAGATGATGATGTTAGCTCCGTCCTCCTGTCACCCAGCGGCCAATCAGATGCACAGACTCTGGCTCTGATGTTGCAGGAGCAGCTGGATGCCATCAACGAGGAGATCAGGTAGGAGAACACACCAACACAGACAACTATCGCAATACCCACTATCTCCCTCCCTACCTTCCACCATAATATCTCCAGCATTTTCCAGAATCTGAAGCCTTGGCTTCCTCCTTTCCTGAGGGTTTTGTTACTCCTAGGCAGAGCGATGTGCAAATTCTTTCCCCCATTTTTGATGTACCATTATTCTTTAACTCACACACCCAGGGAACATGCTTTATACTGCTAGTTATTATGTGTGTATGATGTAGTTATTATGTGTGTACGATGTAGTTATTATGTGTGTACAATGTAGTTATTATGTGTGTATGATGTAGTTATTATGTGTGTACGATGTAGTTATTATGTGTGTATGATGTAGTTGTTGTGTGTGTATGATGTAGTTATTATGTGTGTACGATGTAGTTGTTGTGTGTGTATAATGTAGTTATTATGTGTGTGTGATGTAGTTATTATGCGTGTGGTATGTAGTTATTATGTGTGTATGATGTAGTTATGTGTATATGATGTTGTTATTTTATGTTTATGATGTTGTTATTATGTGTGTATGATGTAGTTATTATGTGTATATGATGTAGTTATTATGTGTGTATGATGTAGTTATTATGTGTGTATGATGTAGTTATTATGTGTATGGTGTAGTTATTATGTGTGTGTAATGTTATTATGTGTGTATGGTGTAGTTATTATGTGTGTATGATGTAGTTATTATGTGTGTATGGTGTAGTTGTTATGTGTGTACGATGTAGTTATTATGTGTATGGTGTAGTTATTATGTGTGTATGGTGTAGTTATTATGTGTGTATGGTGTAGTTATTATGTGTGTATGATGTAGTTATTGTATGTGTATGATGTAGTTATTATGTGTGTATGATGTAGTTATTATGTGTATATGATGTTGTTATTTTATGTTTATGATGTTGTTATTATGTGTGTATGATGTAGTTATTATGTGTATATGATGTAGTTATTATGTGTGTATGATGTAGTTATTATGTGTGTACGATGTAGTTATTATGTGTATGGTGTAGTTATTATGTGTGTGTAATGTTATTATGTGTGTATGGTGTAGTTATTATGTGTGTATGGTGTAGTTATTGTATGTGTATGATGTAGTTATTATGTGTATATGATGTAGTTATTATGTGTATATGATGTTGTTATTTTATGTTTATGATGTTGTTATTATGTGTGTATGATGTAGTTATTATGTGTATATGATGTAGTTATTATGTGTGTATGATGTAGTTATTATGTGTGTACGATGTAGTTATTATGTGTATGGTGTAGTTATTATGTGTGTGTAATGTTATTATGTGTGTATGGTGTAGTTATTATGTGTGTATGGTGTAGTTATTATGTGTGTATGATGTAGTTATTATGTGTGTATGGTGTAGTTGTTATGTGTGTACGATGTAGTTATTATGTGTATGGTGTAGTTATTATGTGTGTGTAATGTTATTATGTGTGTATGGTGTAGTTATTATGTGTGTATGATGTAGTTATTATGTGTGTATTATGTAGTTATTGTATGTGTATGATGTAGTTATTATGTGTGTATGGTGTAGTTGTTATGTGTGTATGATGTTGTTATTTTATGTGTATGATGTTATTATGTGTGTATGACGTAGTTATTATGTGTGTATGATGTAGTTATTATGTGTGTATGATGTAGTTATTTTGTGTGTATGATGTAGTTATTATGTGTGTATGATGTAGTTATTAAGTGTGTATGATGTAGTTATTATGTGTGTATGATGTAGTTATTATGTGTGTATGATGTAGTTATTATGTGTGTATGATGTAATTATTATGTGTGTGTGATGTTATTATGCGTGTATGATGTAGTTATTTTGTGTGTATGATGTAGTTATTATGTGTGTATGATGTAGTTATTATGTGTATGATGTAGTTATTATGTGTGTAAGATGTAGTTATGTGTGTATGATGTAGTTATTATGTGTGTATGATGTGTGTATCATGTCTGATCCCACTGTACTCTCTGGTGTTTAGGATGATCCAGGTGGAGAGGGAGTCTGCTGACCTCAGGGCAGATGAGATAGAGTCTCGTGTGAACAGTGGTAGCATGGACGGACTCAACGTTACACTCCGCCCCCGAACCATGCCCACCTCAGCCACTGCCCAGTCCCTGGCTTCCTCCTCGTCCCCTCCCACCAGCGGACGCTCCACCCCCAAACACAACACCCACAACGCCAGCCACCAGCTGGGAATCATGACCCTGGTGAGACGCCGACATGCACTTAACCATCAGAGAGGACTGACCTGAAAACATGTTTGGATTGATGTACTCACACACAATGTTTACAGTGTGAAACAAAAAGTCACTCAACTGCTGCTTATTCATTCTCTCTTCAGTAACCCCAGTAACTGGTTTTGATTGTATGTCTAACAACTGGTTGTCTCTAACTATGTGTTGGTGTGTCTGTGCCTCCCTCCTGTCTTTAACAGCCTAGCGACTTAAGGAAACACCGTAGAAAAATAGCAGTAAGTCAGTTTTCTCTTTATCTACACAACTAAGAGAGGCAGTACAGTTCCCAGATATGGAGAGGTACTAAAATGAACACAGTTTTCAAGGTTGCGATTGGAAGGACAGGATCATTCCCGCTGGACAAGGTGTTGTCACAGCCTCTCTGAGAAAGCTCCTATTTGAAGCCTCCTGACAGATAAAGGTGGCTTCACTCTTTCTCACCTCTCTCTCCCTCCAGTCTCCAGTGGAAGCTCGTGAGGACAAGGCTACTATCAAGTGTGAGACGTCTCCCCCCTCCTCCCCCCGCAGTCTGAGACTGGAGACCAACTTCGCCCAGCTCACTGGCAGTCTGGAGGACGGACGAGGGTACACACACACACACACACACACACACACACACACACACACACACACACACAACCCCCCTCCCCCACATACACACACATTCTTTCAATCCCACTTATACTTTGTGTCTCTCTCTCTCCCTCACTCACTCTCTCTCTCTCTTTATCTCTCTCTCTACAGGGGTAAAGCGAAGAAGGGCATCAAGTCATCTATAGGTCGTCTGTTTGGGAAGAGCAAGGAGAAGGGCAGGATGGAGGGAGGAGGGACACTGGGGAGGGAGGGACAGCCTCTGCCTGCCCTGATGCCGGGAGGTAACGCAGCTGGACCTGTTTCTGTGTCTCCTGTAGGCTACTGTATGTACAGGTATATGTGAGTGATGCTATGTCTGTTGTGTTGTGTGTCTCAGTAGACTTTGAGATGAGCATCGGAGACACCATGACTCTGGGCAAGCTGGGCACACAGGCAGAGAGAGACCGCAGGATGAAGAAGAAGTAAGACCTTTACCTATCACTCACACACACACACACACACTCTTTCTCTCTCTGTCTAAATGCAAGGTCAATTGGTGGTGTCTCTGTCAGTTGAATTGTGAATACATTTTGGAAGCTGTGAAACCCTGGCCTCACTCTGTTCCATAGTGGAATAAAACATTCATGTGCTCCAGAGGCCATGCCAACGTTAGTTGTTTGCTCTCCTCTCTCTCTCTTTCTCTCTCTCACTCCCTCTTTCTCCCCATTTCTATCTCTCCCCTGTCTCTGTGTCAGACATGAGCTGCTAGAGGAGGCCAGGAGGAGAGGACTGCCCTTCGCTCAGTGGGATGGACCAACTGTGGTCTCCTGGCTAGAGGTATAACCTCTAACCCCTGACCCCTAACCTCCACCACAACCTTACCCTATCCCTAGCCCTTCAGATTCCCCTAAACCCTACCCTACCTTAACCTTGTCCTACCATATAAATCACCTGGAGTGTTATACTGTGTGAGATGATGACGTTGATGGTGGTGGTGATGATGAAGAGGATGCTCTCTCTCACCAATGTAGCTGTGGGTGGGTATGCCTGCCTGGTATGTGGCAGCGTGTCGTGCCAACGTGAAGAGCGGTGCCATCATGTCGGCCCTGTCTGACACAGAGATCCAGAGGGAGATTGGCATCAGTAACCCCTTGCACCGCCTCAAACTACGGCTGGCCATCCAGGAGATGGTCTCGCTAACCAGCCCCTCAGCCCCACTCACCTCTAGAACGGTACACACACACACACACACACACACACACACACACACACAGCCTCTCTGTACCGCTCATGGTACACACACACACACACACACACGCACACACACACACACACTGCCCATCACCTGTCACTTCACTGGCCCTGTAATGATAGTGCTTTTGGAGTTGACAGTACTCTTCACTCTGTCCACTGTGCTGCATGGGGTGGAACGTGAAACCTACTCTCTCAACAGTGTGCCAGATACTGCCTGCCTGACACTCCCTCTCACTACAGACACTGTACGTGTGTGTGCGTGCTCTTCTTTGTGTCTGTCTGTAATTGTGTGTGTGTGCGTGCTCGTGCGTGCTCTCCCTCTCTGCACAGTCCTCCGGAAATGTGTGGTTAACCCATGAAGAGATGGAGAACCTGGCTTCCTCCACTAAAGCGGTCAGTGCCATCTGTGTGACCCCCTCCCCACCACACACACACCACACACACCACACACATCACACACCCACACACACTCTGCCCCGCTGTGCTACACATATGCCTGCTTCCGCAAACGCTCATCCCCAGCCTCCTACAACTACAACGCACACTGCCTGCTTGTTTGTGCCTGGGTTAGCATGTCTTTGGTGTACCATATTAGGCTCTGTTGTTTTGATGGGTTATTGTGTGTAGATTTATGCTGGTTGTCTGTTAGGTTGTGTTGGGTGTTGGGTGTGTTGTGTTGGGTGTGTTGTGATGAATTTTGTCTCAGCATTCTGGTGTTAAAGTTGTACCTGGTCGGTTACATTGGTGCATGGGACTCATATCACTCAAAATGTTATTTGTCAATAGACCTTACAGTGAAATGCTTACTTACAAGCCCTTAAGCAACAATGCAGTTTTAAGAAAATACCTAAAAGAAAGTAAGGGATAAGAATAACAAATAATTAAAAAACAGCAGTAAATAACAATAGCGGTGCTATATACAGGGGTTACCAGTACAAAGTCAATGTGTCAATGTACGGAGGCACCAGTGTCGAGGTAACTGAGGTAATTATGTTGCCATACCAGGCAGTGATGCAACCCATCAGGATGCTCTCGATGGTGCAGCTGTAAAACCTTTTCAGGATCTGAGGACCCATGCCAAATCTTTTCAGTCTCCTGAGGGGGAATAGGTTTTGTTGTGCCCTCTTCACAACTGTCTTGGTGTGCTTGGACCATGTTAGTTTGTTGGTAATGTCGACGCCAGGGAACTTGAAGCTCTCAACCTGCTCCACTACAGCCCCGTCGATGAGAATGGGGGCGTGCTCGGTCCTCCTTTTCCTGTTGTCCACAATCATCTCCTTTGTCTTGATCATGTTGAGGGAGAGGTTGTTCTCCTTGCACCACATGGTCAGTCAGGTCTCTGACCTCCTCCCTATAGGCTGTCTCATCATTGTCAGTGATCAGGCTTACCGCTGTTGTGTCATCAGCAAACTTAATGACGGTGTTGGAGACATGCCTGGCAGTGCAGTTATGAGTGAACAGGGAGTACAGGAGGGGACAGAGCACGCACCCCTGAGGGGCCCCCGTGTTGAGGATCAGCGTGGCGGATGTGTTGTTACCTACCCTTACCACCTGGGGGCGGCCCGTCAGGAAGTCCAGGATCCAGTTGCAGAGGGAGGTGTTTAGTCCCAGGGTCCTTAGCTTAGTGATTAGCTTTGAGGTCACCATGGTGTTGAACACTGAGCTGTAGTCAAAGAATACCATTCTCATATAGGATGTTCCTTTTGTCCATGTGGGAAAGGGCAGTGTGGAGTGCAATAGAGATTGCATAATCTGTGAAGCTTTTGGTGCGGTATGCAAATTGGAGTGGGTGTTAGGTATGCGTAAATGGCTGTAAGGGAGTCAGGCGCAGGAGAGCAGATATTGGGTAGCAAACGGAGCCTTTTATTTAGGCGAACCAAAAACACACGGCACAACGAACACGAAATACAATACGGTTGACATAACCCAGCGCAACCAGTCTAACGTGCGTATACATGAAACAATAAACAATCCCACACAAAGACATGGGGGGAACAGAGGGTTAAATACACAACAAGTGATTGAGGGGATTGAAACCAGGTGTGAGGAAAACAAGACAAAACAAATGGAAAATGAAAAGTGGATCGATGATGGCTAGAAGACCGGCGACGCCAACCGCCAAGCGCCGCCCGAATAAGGAGAGGACCCGACTTCGGCGGAAGTCATGACAGTACCCCCCATTGACGGGTGGCTCCAGCAGCGCGCCGACGCCGGCCTCAGGGACGACCCGGAGGGCGAGGCAAAGGGCGATCTGGATGGAGACGGTGGAACTCCCGCAGTATTGAAGGGTCCAACACGTCCTCCACCGGAACCCAGCACCTCTCCTCCGGACCGTACCACTCCCACTCCACGAGGTACTGAAGGCCCCTCGCCCGACGCCTCGAATCCAGTATAGAGCGAACAGAGTACGCAGGGTCCCCCTCGAAATCCAGAGGGAGCGGAGGAACCTCCCGCACCTCAGACTCCTGGAGCGGGCCAACCACCACTGGCCTGAGGAGAGACACATGGAACGAGGGGTTGATACGGTAATCAGGGGGAAGCTGTAACCTATAACAAACCTCATTCACTCTCCACAGGACTTTAAATGGCCCCACAAACTGTGGGCCCAGCTTCCGGCAGGGCAGGCGGAGGGGCAGGTTTCGGGTCGAGAGCCAGACCCAGTCCCCCGGTTTGAACACCGGGGCCTCACTGCGGTGACGGTCTGCGTTGGTTTTCTGGCGCAGCACGGCCCGCTGGAGGTGAACATGGGCGGCGTCCCATGTCTCCTCCGTGCGCCTGAACCAGTCGTCCACCGCAGGAGCCTCGGTCTGACTCTGATGCCAAGGCGCCAAAACCGGCTGGTATCCCAGTACACACTGGAAGGGGGAGAGGTTATTGGAGGAGTGGCGGAGCGAGTTCTGAGCCGTCTCGGCCCAGGGCACAAACGCTGCCCACTCCCCCGGCCGATTCTGGCAATATGACCGCAGAAACCTGCCCACATCCTGGTTCACTCTCTCCACCTGCCCATTACTCTCGGGATGAAACCCTGAGGTAAGGCTGATTGAGACCCCCAGACGTTCCATGAACACCTTCCAAACCCTTGAAGTGAACTGGGGACCTCGATCAGACACTATATCCTCAGGTACCCCGTAGTGCCGGAAGACGTGCGGAAACAAGGCCTCCGCAGTCTGTAGGGCCGTAGGGAGACCGGGCAGAGGGAGGAGACGGCAGGACTTATAGAACCGATCCACAACGACTATGATCGTGGTGTTTCCCTGTGAGGGGGGGAGATTGGTAAGAAAATCCACCGACAGGTGCGACCAAGGCCGCTGTGGAACAGGTAAGGGGTGTAGCTTCCCTCTGGGCAGGTGCCCAGGAGCCTTACACTGTGCGCACACCGAGCAGGAGTAAACATAAACCCTCACGTCCTTGGCCAAAGTAGGCCACCAGTACTTCCCAGCCAAACAGCGCACCGTCTGACCAATCCCAGGATGACCAGAGGAGGGTGGCGTGTGGGCCCAATAGATCAACCGGTCACGGACAACAGACGGAAAGTACAGACGCCCAGCGGGACACTGGAGGGGAGCGGGCTCTGCACGTAATGCCTGCTCAATGTCCGCTTCCAGCTCCCACACTACCGGCACCACCAGGCAGGAAGTATGGGAGTGGGATCCATGGGCCGCTCCTCTGTGTCATACAGTCGGGACAGTGCGTCTGCCTTAACGTTCTAGGAACCTGGTCTGTAGGAAAAGGAAAAAACAAAATGGGTGAAAAACATGGCCCACCTTGCCTGGCGAGGGTTTAGTCTCCTCGCTGCCCGGATGTACTCCAGATTGCGGTGGTCAGTCCAGATGAGAGGGTGTTTAGCCCCCTCAAGCCAATGTCTCTACGCCTTCAGAGCCTTGACGACAGCCAACAGCTCCCAGTCCCCCAACGTCATAGTTTCGCTCCGCCGGGCTGAGCTTCTTCGAGAAGAAGGCACAGGGGCGGAGCTTCGGTGGCGTACCCGAGCGCTGAGAGAGCACGGCTCCTATCCCAGCCTCAAATGCGTCCACCTCCACTATGAACGCCAAAGAGGGATCCGGATGGGCCATCACGGGAGCCGAGGTAAACAGAGCCCTCAGGTGACCAAAAGCCCTTTCCGCCTCAGCCGACCACTGCAAATGTACCGGGCCCCCCTTCAGCAGTGAGGTAATGGGAGCCGCTACCTGACCAAAGCCCCTGATAAACCTCCGGTAGTAATTGGCAAACCCTAGGAACCGCTGCACTTCCTTTACCGTGGTGGGAGTCGGCCAATTACGCACGGCTGAAATGCGGTCACTCTCCATCTCCACCCCCGAGGTGGAAATGTGATACCCTAGGAAGGAGACGGACTGCTGGAAGAACAGGCATTTCTCAGCCTTGACGTACAGGTCATGCTCCAACAGTCGACCAAGCACCCTGCGCACCCTGCGCACCAGGGACACATGCTCGGCGCGTGTAGCGGAGTATATCAGAATGTCATCAATATACACCACTACACCCTGCCCATGCAGGTCCCTGAAAATCTTGTCTACAAAGGCTTGGAAGACTGATGGAGCATTCATCAACCCGTACGGCATGACGAGGTACTCATAATGCCCTGAGGTGGTACTGAACGCCGTCTT
The DNA here is from genome assembly GCF_901001165.1 of Salmo trutta. Taxonomy (NCBI): domain Eukaryota; kingdom Metazoa; phylum Chordata; class Actinopteri; order Salmoniformes; family Salmonidae; genus Salmo; species Salmo trutta. The sequence goes on along the minus strand of NC_042972.1, from coordinate 35,921,669 downwards.
CCACTCGTCTCCCTCCCGGATACGCACCAGGTTATAAGCGCTCCTGAGATCTAATTTGGTGAAGAAGCACGCCCCATGCATTGACTCAATCGCTGTGGCGATGAGCGGTAGCGGGTAACTGTACCTCACTGTGATCTGGTTTAGACCTCGATAGTCAATACACGGGCGCAGACCTCCCTCCTTCTTCTTCACAAAAAAGAAACTCGAGGAGGCGGGTGAAGTGGAGGACCGAATGTACCCCTGATGCAGGGATTCGGAGACATATGTTTCCATAGCCACCGTCTCTGCCTGTGACAGGGGATACACGTGACTCCTGGGAAGTGCAGCGTCTACCAGGAGATTTATTGCACAATCCCCCCGTCGATGGGGTGGTAATTGAGTCGCCTTCTTTTTGGAGAAGGCGAGAGCCAAATCGGCATATTCGGGGGGAATGTGCATGGTGGAGACCTGGTCTGGACTTTCCACCATAGTAGCACCTACGGAAACCGCTAAACACCTCCCTGAGCACTCTGGCGACCACCCCGTGAGAGCCCTCCGTTGCCATGAAATGGTGGGGTCATGACGAGCTAACCAGGGAAGGCCTAGTACCACGGGAAACGCAGGAGAGTCAATGAGGAAGAGACTGATTCTCTCCTCGTGACCCTCCTGCGTCACCATGCCCAGGGGGATGATAGCTTCCCTAATTAACCTGGACCCTAATGGTCGACCATCCAGAGCGTGAACTGGGAAAGGCCTAACCACTGGAACAATAGGGATCCCTAACCTATGGGCGAATGCTCTGTCGATAAAATTCCCAGCCATGCCTGAATCGACGAGCGCCTTATGCTGGGAATGCGGGGAAAACTCAGGAAAATAAACATGCAAAAACAGGTGTACAACAGAGGGCTCTGGATGAGAGTGGTGCATGCTCACCTGGGGTGACGCCAGAGTACTCTGCCTGCTGCCTCGACCCCTAGAGGAACCAACACGGCACCGACCAGCAGTGTGACCTCTGCGGCAACAGATGGTACACGTGAAAGCCCCTCCTCCGGCCTCCCTGAGCGCAGCACCTCCCAGCTCCATAGGCACCGGAGCGGTGGTGCTGGGAGAGGGAATCGACATAGCCGTCTCTGGACGTCCGCGGGTGACCAGCAGGTTATCCAACCGAATGGACATGTCCACCAGCTGGTCGAAGGTGAGGGTGGTATCCCTGCAGGCCAACTCCCGACGGATATCCTCGCACAGGCTGCAACGGTAGTGGTCGATAGGGGCCCTGTCGTTCCATCCCACTCTGGCGGCCAGGGTCCGAAATTCCAGGGCGAACTCCTGGGCGCTCCTCGTCCCCTGCCTCAGGTGGAAAAGACATTCACCCGCCGCTCTACCCTCGGGCGGGTGGTCGAAGACTGCCCGGAAGCGGCAGGTGAACTCCGTGAAGTCGTCCAACGCCGCATCTCCTTCTCCCCACACGGTGTTGGCCCATTCCAGAGCTCTCCCTGAGAGGCATGAGACGAGGGTGGACACCCTCTCCCTTCCCGAGGGAGCCGGGTAAACGGTACCCAGTGTCGTGTCTTTGGCGTCATTAAACTGAAGACATGTTTATCAAATAACTCTCTGTAATTATTAATAACTCTCTGTAATTATTAAACTGATTAATCGTGTAACTGTAATTAACTAGAAGGTCAGGGCACCAAGGAAAATATTCAGATTACAAAGTTATAATTTTCCTAATATAACTTTCAGATATTATAATATCTGATCGATTTGTCTCCTCATTAATGATGTGTTATTTATCTCACGTCAATCTCATTCCAAACGTCGTAAATTGTTGGTTATCTGCACAAACCCAGTCTTCACTATGAGTCATCCATACATCAATTGTCTTAAAATCATTTATTTACTAAACTAAAATAATTCACAGAAATGCATAAACAAACAGATATGGTTACAAGGAAATGATAGGAGAATGTGCCCTAGTGAGCTTAACCGGCATGGCGGCTTGTTACACAAAGAAAGGGGGTTGGGCTTGAATGAAAGAGCGGGAAGACTGAGGAACACAGAAACAGCTCTGCTATCGTAAATACAGAATCTTATGCATTCTAAATTACCGTCCATTTGGAAAAGGAAAATGCAATAAATATTTACTCTGAGCTGCGCTTCGGTAGGTTGGTCGTAGATGCTGGACGTGTTGGCCAACAGAGATCTTCCTGTCCTCGGAAGAATGTCACTGGTGGTAAAATGGATATGTTGTAGTATCTTCATTGTGTGTTAGACTGGATACGCCGTCCGTCCTTTCCTAGCCCACGTCTACAGCGGCCGCTGCTAACTCAACGGCTAGGAAGTATCACTTCTGTAGTGAATAAGGGTTCAAAGTTCACACCATTCGCAACCAAAGCTCACGCTGAGGTTGGCTTAGTTCTGTACTTGACATGTGTCCTTTTAACGCAGAGGCTGCAGACCTCACGTACCCGGAACAGCCTGGTTACGTTTTCGTCACTGACTTATATAGTGGCGAGGGGAGAAGGGTGTGTTTCATCGTTTATAACCCCTGTCTCTTCACGGGGCGGCCCACTGATTGGTCAGGGTTCTTTCCTTATGAAAACCCAATTCTCTCATTTGGAAGCTAAAATTACATTTAATCTCCTAACAAACAGTTTCAATATCAAACATTTAAATTGCACAACAATTCCATGTGAATCTGATAACTAGAATGTGTAGACTTTCCCAGGTACAGTTTATGTCGTCCTGCCATCAGTCATAATGTCTCAGATGACAACCGAACTGACATCCATACTCATTAAGTTCCAACGCATATTTCCAACTGGTTCTATTACCGAAATATGGTTCCTTTCCCCCAACTTGTTTGATGTTCCCAGACTCTCTATATTTAACAAAGGCTATTCAAAAGTCCTTCAGTAGGGTCAGAGAGAGAGGGGAAGGGAGAAATGTATTTATGGGGGGTCATAAACCTTACCCACAGGCCAATGTCATGACACCAGGTATAGGTCCAGCTGTAGCAGGAAACCCTGGCACCGTGCCGCCGTCCCATCATACTGCCCGGGAAGGGTGAGACGCATCCCACTGGGACCGGGTACAGGAGGGACGAGTAGTGGGAACCCCTGTTGTGCTGGTGGAGGTGCTGGAGGAACTCCCTGTCTTTCCCAGCGGTTCATCGTCTGGACGACGCAGTCCATGGCAGCGCCGAGAAGGTGAATCAACGCTGTGTGCTCCTGGACACGCTCCTCGACTCCGCTACCATAGGTACCTGCTCCTGCTGACTCCATGTGGTGATTGTGGGATTCTGTTAGGTATGCGTAAATGGCTGTAAGGGAGTCAGGTGCAGGAGAGCAGATATTGGGTAGCAAACGGAGCCTTTTATTTAGGCGAACCAAAAACACACGGCACAACGAGCACGAAATACAATACGGGTTGACATATCCCAGCGCAACCAGTCTAACGTGCGCATACATGAAACAATAAACAATCCCACACAAAGACATGGGGGGAACAGAGGGTTAAATACACAACAAGTGATTGAGGGGATTGAAACCAGGTGTGAGGAAAACAAGACAAAACAAATGGAAAATGAAAAGTGAATCGATGATGGCTAGAAGACCGGCGACGCCAACCGCCGAGCGCTGCCTGAACAAGGAGAGGACCCGACTTCGGCGGAAGTTGTGACAGTGGGTCTAGGGTTTCTGGGATAATGGTGTTGATGTGAGCCATGACCAGCCTTTCAAAGCATTTCATGACTACAGACGTGACTGCTACGGGTTGGTAGTAATTTAGGCAGGTTACCTTAGTGTTCTTGGGCACAGGGACTATGGCGGTCTGCTTGAAACATGTTGGTATTACAGACTCAGACAGGGAGAGGTTGAAAATGTCAGTGAAGACACTTGTCAGTTGGTCAGCGCATGCTTGGCGTACACGTCCTGGTAATCCATCTGGCCCTGCGGCCTTGTGAATGTTGATTTGTTGTAAGGTCTTACTCACATCGGTTGCGGAGAGCGTGATCACACAGTCGTCCGGAACAGCTGAAGCTTTCATGCATGTTTCAGTATTACTTCCCTCGAAGCGAGCATAGAAGTTATTTAGCTCGTCTGGTAGGCTCGTGCCACTGGGCAGCCCTCGGCTGTGCTTCCCTTTGTAGTCTGTAATAATTTGCAAGCCCTGCCACATGCGACGAGCGTCAGAGCCGGTGTAGTACGATTCGATCTTAGTCCTGTATTGACGCTTTGCCTGTTTAATGGTTCATCGGAGGGCATAGCGGGATTTCGTATAAGCTTCCGGGTTAGAGTCCCGCACCTTGAACGCAGCAGCTCTACCTTTTAGCTCAGTGCGAATGTTGCCTGTAATCTATGGCTTCTGGATGGGGTATGTACGTACAGTCACTGTGGGGACAATGTCCTTGATGCACTTATTGATAAAGCTAGTGACTGATATTGTGTACTGCTCAATGCCATCGGAAGAATCCCGGAACATATTCCAGTCTGTGCTAGCAAAACAGTCCTGTAGTTTAGCATCTGCTTCATCTGATCACCTTTTTATAGACCGAGTCACTGGTGCTTCCTGCTGTAATTTTTGCTTGTAAGCAGGAATCAGGAGGAGAGAGTTATGGTCAGAGTTGCCAAATAGAGGGCGAGGGAGAGCTTTGTAGAGCTCAGTGTGTGATTAGCATTAGCTAACTGTGTGCATGCGTCTAACCCAATCTGTCCTGTCTCTGCCACGCTGTCAATCACTCAGGAGAATGAGGAGGGCAGCTGGGCTCAGGTGAGAACTCCTCCCACTAACACCTGTCGTTGTTATCACAACAATTACCTGAGCCAGGGGGGTTGTCACCATGTCACAGAGAGCACAGTCTTAGACCACACACACATACACACACGCCTACCCTTTCAGTTAATCCATGTACACAGATGAACCTCTCAATTGTATCTAATCTCAGCCAAACATACTCACTAACTGTGTCCCTCCTGACACACAGACTCTGGCATACGGGGATATGAACCATGAGTGGATAGGTAATGAGTGGCTTCCCAGCCTGGGTCTGCCTCAGTACCGCTCCTACTTCATGGAGTGTCTGGTGGACGCCCGCATGCTGGACCACCTCACCAAGAAAGACCTCCGCACACACCTCAAGATGGTTGACAGCTTCCACAGGTCAGTCACCATGGTAACCAGCCAGCCACCACGGCAACAGCAACCGTTCTTAGGAGCTGCCATGCTACACTCTCAATATCAATATAGGAAAAATAGGCATAAAAGTGATGACATATGTATTCAATTTGTGTAGTCAACAATGACATTTTACCCATAAAAATGTGGGAATACAAAATTCACAAATAATATTGTGTGTACCAGGGCCAGTCTGCAGTATGGGATTATGTGCTTGAAGAGACTCAATTACGACAGGAAAGACCTGGATCGTCGTAGAGAGGAGAGCATGCACGACATGAAAGGTAACATCCATACTCTTAGACAGGATCTCTCATTATAAATGTCAACATGTGAGATCCTGTCTCAGTTGTCTGTAGACACAGCACATTTACATTTGAGTCATTTAGCAGACACCCTTATTCAGAGCGAGTAGTGAGTGCATACATTTTCATACTGGTCCCCCGTGGGAATCAAACCTACAACCCTGGAGTTGCAAGCGTTGTGCTCTACCAACTGAGCTCTATGTATGGACAGCTGAGGTTTTTACTGCTATCCCCCCCCCCCCCCCCCCCCCCCCCCCCCCCCCCCCCCACACACACACACACACACACACACACACACACACACACACACACACACACACACACACACACACACACACACACTGAGAGAGAGAGCCAGCTAAAGCTTTGCTACCTTATGACCTTCAGCACTGCATATGAACTTGACTCAGCTGTCCTGTCACATCAGAAGCCCCCCTCCTCACACACACACACACACACACCGCCTGTTCCTCTCTGAAAAGGCTGGGTGACAGCTGTGCTTATTCAGAACAAAGGGAGTATGCCATTGAGAGTACACTATTGGAGTGTGAATACTTCTGATATGATATTCTCTGTCTGTTTATTAGATGCACTGGTCTATATGCTGTGATAGTAATATACCTCTCTCTGTCTCTCTCTGTCTATCCCTCTCCCGTCTCTCTCTCCTCTCCCGTCTCTTTCCATACCCTCTCCCCTCCCCCCCTCTCTGTAGATGCGTTGGTGTGGACCAATGAGCAGGTAGTGCACTGGGTCCAGAGTATAGGTCTGAAGGACTACAGTAACAACCTGATGGAGAGTGGAGTCCATGGGGCTCTCATTGCTCTGGATGAGACCTTTGACTACAGCAGCCTGGCTCTCATACTGCAGATCCCTATGCAGAACACACAGGTACACACTGACAGGTACACACAGACACACACCCTTGGTCGAGGGACTAGCGTTGTGTAGGAATGACTAGGGCTGTCACAGTTGCCATATTACCGCCACACCAGTCACGAGTCATGACCCAGTCACATTCCCTGTGACGGTTGGCATTCATTTGAGCATTCAAAACTGCTGAAATGAATGCCGCTGATGAGTAGTTTACCAAACATGCCAATGACCCTCGCTAATGGCCTGGTACTCAGTGCTCTATTGTCCATATAATTACTCTCTAAACACTTCATGGTTAAATGTGAATAATCTGAATGATGAGAACAAATGATGGTGAGAATTAGAGCTCCTGTTCAGAAATGGACACGGGAAGCCCCGGATTATGCATAGATACATTTTAAAACCCGTTCTGAAAGGACCTACAAGACAACCGGTCCGATCTGAGTGAGGGAAGCAGCAGAAAAGCCAATTGTTTTACTACTTTATTAAACCAGAGAGAGGCACAGAGCGAGCAGCTGTAGACTATTAGGGAGCGGAGGCCGAGTGTGTGTGTGTTTGTGTGAGTAAGACACTGGAGGCTCGGAACACCAGAGCAGGCATGGAGGGAGAGACCACAACCACTGTTATCTTGTGCTAGACTAACTTCTTGCTAGATATTTATCATTCCATCCGATTACATAGTACCTGACTTCACTGCATCAAACCGAGAGAAGCTAGGTTTATTGAGGCTAGCCATAACGTTACTGCTGTTCTCACCGTCGGCCTACAGTTGGCCTACACATAATAGAGCGGACGTCCCCAGTCAAGTCAACGATGGCATAATGGGTGGACTTGTAGCCATTTTGAGTGTACCCATTGGAGCAAAGCAGGAAGTAAAAGAAGGATGTAAAAGCAGGAAGTATACCCATCAGTCTGTGCTGTGATTTGTTGATTCAACTCAACAGGCATTACAAAAACGACATTCTATTGCATGAGCCACATCAGTTAGTATTATTTGAATGAACATTCTGCATTACTATGGAAATGATTGCAATACCAGGCAGCCTTTGTGAGTGCGAGTGTACCCATGAGTTTACCAGTCTAATTGCCAGGGTTAGCGGTTCCAAGCCCATCCTATTCATTCTATTTCTATGGTGTGGAAGCCCGGAGATGCTAAACATGTTTATGTTAAATAACGGTCAATTACCGTGAGACCGGCAGTCATTTGCATGACAATTACCTACCGGCTGACAAAATGTCATGACCACCACAGCCATAGGAGTAACGCCAGCTGTCTATTTAAGTGATAATGCCGGAGAAGCTGGTATTTGGAGGATATATTGGCACGGGAGTTCGTCTCGGGCCGGCAAACCATGTCAATATATCCTCCAAACACCGGCTTCGAAAAAAACATTATCACTTTTATACAATTGGTTAAAACCTCTTGAGGACCCCTTTGAGATAAAATCACGTTAATGGGATTGGTTGGACAACAACCAGTGAAATAGCACGGCGCGAAATTCAAAACACAAAAATCTCAAAATTAAAATTCAAGTATTATACGGCATTTTAAAGATAATCTTCTCGTTAATCCAACCACATTGTCCGATTTCAAAAAGGCTTTACGGTGAAAGCAAAACATTAGATTATTTTAGGATAGCACCTTAGCAAAAAAAACTGCCATTTTCCAAGCACTGATAGCCGTCACAAAACCAGATATACAGCTAAAATTAAGCACTAACCTTTGACAATCTTCATCAGATGACACTCCTAGGACATCATGTTAGACAATACATGCATTTTTTGTTCGATCAAGTTCGTATTTATATCCAAAAACCCCATTTTACATTGGCGCGTGACGTTCAGAAAATGTATTCTCCCCATAACCTCCGGTGAATGGGCACATCAATTTACAGAAATACTCATCATAAACATTGGCAAAATTTATAACAATTATTTAAAGAATTATAGATAATCTACTCCTTTATGCAACCGCTTTGTCAGATTTCAAAATAACTTTACGGAGAAAGCACATTGTTCAATATCCTGAGTACAGAAGTTAGCCTACAACCACGGCGTCGACAAATCTCTAAAATATGTTCGAAATATTTTCTTACCTTTGCTGATCTTCGGCGGAATGCACTCGGAAGGACTCCCACTTCCACAAGAAATGTTCATTTGTTCTGCAAAGTCCATCATTTATGTCCAAATACCTCCTTTTTGTTGGCGCATCCAGAACACTATTACAAAGCCATGAGGCGTGGGCGCAAATCCATAGACGAAAAGTTCAAAAGTTCCATTACATTTTGTAGAAACATGTCAAACAATGTTTACAATCAATCTTTAGGGTATTTTTTTACGTAAAATTGCGATAATTTTCCAACCGGACAATAGGTATTCATCCCAGAAGAAAAAGAACAAACAGCGAGCTCGCGGGCACACGCATCACGAGACACCTGTCCTCAGACAGGCCACTGATTGACTGAGCTACTATTTTCTGCCCGGTAACAGGAGAGGGATGAAACCAGTTTCTAAAGACTGTTGACAGCCAATGGAAGCCTTAGGAAGTGCGACGTGACCCCTATGTCACTGTAGTTTCTCAAGGGATTCAAAAGAAGAACTATAATTCTCAGATCTCCTACTTCCTGGTTCAATTCTTCTCAGGTTTTTGCCTGCCATATGAGTTTTGTTATACTCACAGACATCATTCAAACAGTTCTAGAAACTTCAGAGTGTTTCTATCCAAATCTACTAATAATATGTATATCCTAGCTTCTGAGTTTGAGTAGGAGGCAGTTTAATATGGGCACATTTTTCATCCGGCCGTGAAAATAGGTTTTAACAACATTTTCAAACAATGATTGACATATTTTAATTAAAACTTTATTTTGATAAATTTTGTCATACTATTTCATCCTTCCACAAGATATGGTCCCGAAACAAATCTAGGGTTGCTACCCAAGCCGGCTTGTTGTTCATTCTATTGGTTCGGTTGCCAGAGATGCGACCCAGTCATTCAGTCTCGTTCTAAATGTTCCATTGTCATACTGGCTGGAAACATTCTTATCCCTTTGCTTGATAGCTAGCCAACTACGGCTAACTTACTGTCACGCCAAACAGTGAAGAAAAATCAACAACAATAGTTGCATTTGTTTAAGCTGTTTTCTAGTGTCATTTATTTGGATACATCCATAACAATGAGCTAATGAGGTACGATTTCACCTGGCATAGAAAATGTGCTCTCTCATCAGGACACTGTTGTTCAGAGGAGCTAGTCAACGACACATCTAACACAATAACTTCAAACTGAAGCTGGAAAAACTGCAAACTAGCTGCATTTTGTTTGACCTTTTTTCAATTGACATTTCTTTGTATATATCCATAAAAATGATGCCAGCTGATTCATGATTTCAACTGGCTGAGAAACGCTGCCTGCCTTTCTCTCTCGTCCCGACTCCCGACCCCTACACGTTCATTACTATGGGACAGTTCGAGATCGAATTTGAAAATTGAAACAATGTTGAAAATGTCGGAGAGACAGACAGTATGGTTTATACAAATCTCCGCTGTTGTCTAAAAGAAATGTGAGATAATGTCTAGATGCTTTTTATAGTGGAGGTCAAGTTTAGAACTTGCCTGGCTGGGTTGATGAGACAGTGGATTGCGCTGTCAGATGGAACAGAGTAAATAGGCATTTTAACACCATAGATTTAGCCGGTGGTAACTTGTGGAATAGACGGGATGGAATGAGCTTTTAACCAATCAGCATTCAGGATTAGACCCACCCGTTGTATAAATGCTGTATATCTATATGCTGTGTGTGTGTGTGCCAGGCTCGGCAGGTTCTGGAGAGAGAGTTCAACAACGTCCTGGCCCTGGGCACTGACCGCAGACTGGAGGAGGTTAGTAACAAGGAAATAATGGACCCACAAGTGTTTCAGTTTTGCTGTCTTCCTGTGAAATATGGAATCTGTTTCTTTATAACCATTTTGATTGCTTTTACATGGCTGTTTGTTTGTTTACTTACTTTCTCTCTCTCTCTCTCTCTCTCTCTCTCTCTCTCTCTCTCTCTCTCTCTCTCTCTCTCTCTCTCTCTCTGTAGAGTGGGGATGATAAGACGTTCCGCCGCTCTCCATCGTGGCGTAAGCGTTTCCGAGCGCGGGAGGGAGGGGGGGGGATGGGCATGATGGCGGGCTCCATGGAAACACTGCCCGCTGGGTTCCGTATGCCCTCCATGTCCATGCCCCCGTCCATGGCCCTGGTGCCCAAGAAACACCTGCAACCAGAAGGTGTGTGTGTTTGGAAAGGGGTACTGTGCGTTCGTAGTTAAATTAATTGCAGTCGTGTGGATGTGATGTGAGTGTGTTTTGCAATTCACTGACAATGCAAGCCCTAACAATAACAGCCACAAAATGATTTCATCTTAACGCTTGATGTGTGTGAGGGCATTCATGCGTGTGTGAGTGTATGCCGGTCTCTTTGCTTTGCCTGTCTCACTGCATGCTGTCTCCTCTCTGTCCCGCTCGGCCGCGCCCACTTCTGCCACACACTGTCTAGCTCCTCCCCCGGCTCCCCAGAGACTCGACCCCTCTGCTGTACGGACGTACTCATGCTAACTCCACTCCACTTACTAACAGGAGCTAACGTTAACAGGTAAGACATCCTAGCAATGCTAACAAATGGCTAGGACCATTAGCCTATTCCTGACTGAGCAATGCTAACAAAGGGATTAGGGAAACCTCATGCTAGTTCCACCCCAGTTACCAACCCTCTCTCTCTCTTTCTTTCTCTTCCTCGCTTTCTCCTTTTGTCTTTCCTTGTATCTCTCTCAGTTTATTCCCATGACCTGTATGGACACATGCTTGCGGCCTTTCGAGAGTGACATGCCAAATTTGGGAGAGATCTTGACGTTAAGGGACCTGTATCCAGCGTCACCTCTCACCTTCTCCGTGGGACACGTGCAATACGGAGGTGACCTCTGACTTTTTGACCTTTGAACTCTGAGCGTGCTCATTGGCCACACTCGCTGCTGTAAAGGAGACTCGGCCCAGTCTCTATTCCCAGTAAACCCAGTACCCCCAGTAGCCTTGTTGTTGTGGTGTCGTGCTCCCGCATAGTCCTAATTCCTAATCTGTCGGTTCTAGTCCTAATTCCTTATCTGTGGGTTCTAGTCCTAATTCTTAATCTGTGGGTTCTAGTCCTAATTGTTAATCTGTGGGTTCTAGTCCTAATTCCGAATCTGTGGGTACTAGTCCTAATTCTTAATCTGTGGGTTCTAGTCCTAATTCCGAATCTGTGGGTACTAGTCCTAATTCCGAATCTGTGGGTTCTAGTCCTAATTCCGAATCTGTGGGTTCTAGTCCTAATTCCGAATCTGTGGGTTCTAGTCCTAATTCCTACTCTGCGGGTTCTAGTCCTAATTCCTACTCTGTGGGTTCTAGACCTAATTGCTAATCTGTGGGTTCTAGTCCTAATTCCTACTCTGTGGGTTCTAGTCCTAATTCCGAATCTGTGGGTTCTAGTCCTAATTCCTACTCTGTGGGTTCTAGACCTAATTGCTAATTTGTGGGTTCTAGTCTAACTCTTCTCTAGCTCCTGGGTGTTTTCCACCTACACGTCGTCCCCTCGGTTATGCAAGGTATTAATCATTTATTGTCTCTCTCTGTAAATAAAATGGATGACATGTTTTTTTATATAAATATATATAAATATATATATTGGAATTATATATGGAGAATATTATAATATCATTGCTGTATGAAACCCAATGCCCTGTATTCGGTGGTGACTGTTCTATTTGTGTGTTGGACCTCTGTGTGTCTTATATGCTGTCAGTGTCTGGAGTTATATGAAGGACTCACTAAGCAGGGGTCTGTTACTCTATGTGATACTACTACTATGATTCTCAGCCACAGGTTCTTGGGTCCAGACCTAAACGGTTCAGTTACCTTTCCTGCCTTTTATCCCCTACTTTCCTTCTCTCTTTTCATATCTACTTTCCTCCTTCCCCATCTCCTTTCCTCCTGCCCTTTCCTATCTCCACTTGTTTCCTTCCTTTATTTGACACTGATGTAGCTACCATGAGTAGAGTAGGTGATCCTGTAGATATGAGAGGATACAAGATGAGCTGTGTGTGTAAATGAAAGCAATAGGCTGCAATATTTGAGACTTAAGGGAAACAGCATGTTATGAAAGCCAAACCCTAGACTAACCTCCATGGATGGATGGTGTTGTTTTTCTCTACTTCGTTTCAAATCAAACAGTAAATTGCTGCTAGGCATCAGCCAAACGAAATCCTCACAAACAGGACACCTGACAGAGACAGTGATGATGCCATATATGGGCTTTTCCCCTGCCGCCCCCTTCCTGTCCAGTTGCCATGGGGATGTGAAAGTGGCCAATGATGCTGCCTGAGCACTAGCAAGTGTTGTGTGTATGACCTCCTCTCCTCCAATGAGAGAGCTCTATCAGTGAACTAGTGAAGTGTTGGATGGGTGTATTTCTTTTTATTTTACAGCCAATGTTTTAAAGGTGTCTAAAAGGTGTAATGTGTTACTGTGGCAGCTATGAGTATTGTGTGTGTATTTATTCCAGGTGTGAAATGATGCTGACAAATCAAGATTTTATTATTTGGCTATTTAAAAAGTGTATTGTATTTATGACACTATAGACATTAGTAAAGCTGTTTTTTTAAAGGTAAATGTTGATGTTGTGTGTTCATTTTGAGGTGATGGTTGGCATGCAAGTATGTGCGTGCGTGTTAAGATGTTAACTGCGGCCAAGTATTGAAAATGGTCTTTAATGCAAGTTTAGACAGAAACATCACTTCTTGGGACATCTACAAATACACAACAATCTTTATTATAAAACTCAAAAATAAATTAGCAAAAAAATAGAAAATAAAATAGCAAAACCACTCTGTAGAAAACGGAACGTATTTACATCACTAGCATTCATTACCAGTTTAAATTAAGCAGATGCATTGGTCAAAACTGCCATGGTACATATTGGCCCCACAAATAATAAACTAATGTTTTTAAGCATAACACACGCAAACAGAATGCAAGATAGATCAGGGAAAGATTTAGAAAAGGAGGAAACATATTTTTCTGCATTAAGTCAGGACAGAAAACCACAATTCTCGTTGCTCCTTTCCAGTGGCACTTAGGGCCTCAGTTCTAACTTGAGATCCACACAGGTAACTGTATTTTTGTCCTAAAACATGCATAGATTGATGTCAGTGGGTTCTCAGGTGAGGATCTGACCTGTAACCTACTGGTAGGGAGATGTGGACCACAGGGTTTGGTAGGTCGGGAATAAGGCCTCAGGCCTGGAAGAGGTCTGAGGGCTTTAGGCTAGGGCCAGGAGTTAGTCCTGCTCATATGACCTGACTAGGAAAATCCTCCTGGCCTATGTTGGTGTGTATGGTGTTGTGTGGTGTGTGGGTGTGTATGGTGCTGTGTGGTGTCCCAGTGATAGCTTGTACCTAGCTGGGACACACAGGACCTGCCCTTCTTTCCTCCCTTCATTGAAGTAGTCACTGATCTAACATGCTTGGATAGGTGGAATGTACAGTAGGTTTCGCTGCATAGCTTTCACCTATCCAGTTATATCACATCAGTGACTATCTCCTCATGGAAGGGAGTAAAAAAATATGGTTTTGTGATGTATTGGACCTGTTAACAGCACACATGTATGGATGCTGCTCTGGGTTTATTTGGGAATGTCCACAGGTACAGGGTAGGCCACCGGAGCCCCCTCTGCTGCTGTGATGCTGTCCACGATGGACGTCAGAGAGCGCAGGTTAGTCTGCTCTGGAGAGTCTGCACTCAGGAGGTCTAGAGAGAGACATGAGAGAGAGAGCGTCAAAACAGCTAACATTTTCAACAAGTTCAGGGTGCATTGCTGAAATGTAATACAGTGTGTGTTTACCCTCGTTGCTGTAGCTCTGGGTACAGTGGTCTGAGGTGTTGCTCCACTCTGGGCTGCTACAGCAGGTGCTGCCTGATCCCTGCTCACTCGACGACGAGACCTGTTACCATGGAGACAATGCACTGTCAGTCACCCCGCTTGATATGACACGTCACGCCCCACCCCACACAGACGATGCCAGTGACACACACATCATCTCATTCACAACTATACACACAAACTACTCACAACGACAAACACACACTACTATTGATCATATTTGTCTGTCGTAGCTAAGAAGCTGGTGTTGCCTGTCTCTTTTTCAATGATTCATCAAACAAATTTGTTTTTTTTAATTGTCATTTAGCAGACGCTACAGTAGTGAGTGCATACATTTTCATATTATTTAGTACTGGTCCCCCGTGGGAATCGAACCCACAACCCTGCCATTGCAAGCGCCATGCTCTACCAAGTGAAACACACACACTACGCTACCCACAACTCCACTCACTACACACACAGCTTCATCAATTACTTTATGAATAAATGATTGTACTACTGTGCCATAACACATTATCCATTACAAATGTTTCTGAAAGCTGGTTAAGATGAAACTAAATCAAGATTAGGTGAGTGCTGTGTTTGAAGTACTTATGAGGGATAAAAAGAATGTATGTAGCATGTCTCTTAAAACAATAGCCATAGCAGCACTCCCAAGGGAATTCACGCATGCCAGGGTGAGGTGTTTCAATATACCTCTAAGTACTGTTCTGTCTGTGTTGTTAGTGGATGGTTTGATGAGGGCTCTGTCCACGGTACTTGTCTATGACAACTGTCAATGAATGTAAGAGCTCTGCTCTGGAACTGCTCTGTTGAAACCTTGTATTCTACGAGAGGCGAACACCATATATCAGAGTTTACACACCAGACATAGACCTACCCTCCTACCAGACTCCCACTAGCACACACAGACATATAAAAAGCCTTTACACCTAACACACCCAACCGCCACACCTGCCTTACCTAAAGCACTGTTATTACCTGTAGGCCTACATGTACTAAAATAACCTTATTTCCAAAATGTTGGGGCGATTATCCCCATCCATGTAATTCGCATCCGTTTCCAAGTCTGGTCCCTCTTTCTTCACTCCTCATTCCCTTCATCCCTCTCCAATCTGCCTCTCCCTCGTTGAAGCCTCTCTCTTCTACTGTGTCTTTCCTTCTCTGACTTTATTCACATCTTTTCTCTCATTTAGCCTTTTCCTCATATTCTTTCTCTTCTACCTCAACCACTCCCGTCCTCATTTATATCTGTTAACCTCCCTCCATCCCTCTCTCCTCCCTTCTACCTTGCTCTTTCTCCCAGTCCTCTACTGTAGGTTGGTGTGGTTCTTTCATCCCTCACTCCGTCCATCTCTTCCTTCCTCCGTCCCTGTCTCCTACTCACCCTGGGTTGGGCAGGTCCGGTGCGGTAGTGTAAGCCCTGTGTTCCCTGGTCGTTCTCCTGCTGGTTGAGGGAGGAGACAAGTGCCTGCAGCCTCTCAATGTACTGGATGGCACTCCTCAGGATCTCCACCTTGGGCAGCCTCTGGTTGGGGTTCATCAGGGTGCTCCTCTTCAGGGCCTCGAATGCCTCGTTCACCTTCTTCAGCCTCCTCTTCTCCCGCATTGTGGCCGCTTTCCGTCGGTCCATGGTCACAGTCTTGCGTTTGCATAGCTTGCAGGCCCAGGGTAGGCACTGGCCGGGGCAGTGGGGCTCCGGGTGGGGCGAGAGACCAGAGGGGGTTGCCTTGTCCTCCATGCCTCCACCCAACCCTACCCCAACCCCCCCGGATAGACCCCCACAAAGCCCCATCATGGAACCCCCGCGCTCCTGGTAGCCCCCCTGGTCATACCCACCCGGCAGCCGGGTCTGGTAGAAGTTGTCCCCCCCTTCGTAGAAGCGTTGGTCGGGGAAGAAGTAGGGGTTGGTCTCAAAAAGCTCCATACTGGTCGACGCTGAAGTTTAGGGGACGAAGACTCTGGTTTGGTTCCTCTGGGCTCTACTGTGTGTGTTCTGAAGGGGTGTTAGGTCTGAGTGTGTGAGTGAGCCTCTCCCACTTCTGGCCTGGGTTAGTGGAGAGAGGAAGATGTGTGGAGAACAACTGGTGTGGAGCAGCAACTGCAGGTTGGCATTTAAACCCTCTGACTGCTGCAGGATCAGAGGGTTAAATTTAGCACGAGCCCAGAGAAACCTGACACGGCGTTTAGCTGTTGCTGCACATCTAAACTTCACATCTCTGTTGGGCCCTGCTCTCCAGGGCTTCAGGACCGTGTGTATGTGTGTGTGTGTGTGTGTGTGTGTGTGTATGTGTGTGTATATGTGTGGATAGGAAGCTATGTCTATGTGCTCACCCGCGTGTGTGTGCATGTGTGTGTGCATGTGTGCAAGGTAGGGCGTCGGCCAATAGCGTAGTAGATAATGGAACGTGATCTGGTTGCCATGGAAATTGGTCGTCTAATTACCTCAGATCTGACCATGGGATCAAAGATGGCTGCCTTAGTGAGCTAATCCCTGCCTCACGTCCCCCTCCACGACATCATACCTGAAGTCCTCTACCATACAGTCTACACACAGCTGTCACCTCCACTCTCAAATCCCCATACTTGATGACAAAGTATCACAGCAGCTTTTGTTGAAGTTATTAATTGAAGGAAAGTTATTTGGATTAATTCTGAAAATAAGGTATGAAGATTTTCAGTATGGATATGTTTGACTGATGTTTTATCTCTATGAAGTTCATGGGGACATGGAGTTAAATCTCGACATGTTTTCCACATCCAATAGAGAGTCCTTATTATTTGGCTTTAAGCCCAACAGAATGGATGGAGACCCATAACAGGACACCCCTGAGTGACTCTGGGCCTATTCTCCACTGTCTGGTACAGTCTGTACAGTCTGTACAGTCTGTACATTGCCTGGTATGTGTCTTAACAGTGAGAGTCACATCAGGTAAGATATTTGTGATGGCCTTGGTTGTCCTGACCCTGGACAGAGTGTTAGCCTAGCTGCCTGTCGCTAATCCCTCAAGACTCGTCTCACCTCATAGCTCACAGGATAATTCTGACAGGCTTCCGTTCGGATGCACCATCAACTACACAGGCTTATATACCGGTCCTGACACGGCAGTGGTTGTCCAGGCAACCTGGCATGGGGACACTTCCAATACTTTTAGGTGGCCATTAAACCTGTCTGTCACAGTCCTGTCTATTCCTCTCATAGCCTTGTTTGTCTATCCTATAGCCCTGTCTGTCCCTATTATACCCTGTCTGTCTCTCTCATAGCCCTGTCTGTCCCTATCATAGCCCTGTCTGTCCCTCTCATAGCCCCTGTCTGTCTCTCTCCTAGCCCTGTCCATCCCTATAATAGTCCTGTCTGTCTCTCTGTCTGTCCCTCTCCTAGCCGTGTCTGTTTCTCTGTCTGTCTCTCTCATAGCCCCTGTCTGTCTCTCTCCTAGCCCTGTCCATCCCTATAATAGTCCTGTCTGTCTCTCTGTCTGTCCCTCTCCTAGCCGTGTCTGTCCCTCTCATAGCCCCTGTCTGTCCCTCTCCTAGCCCTGTCTGTCCCTCTCATAGACCCTGTCTGTCTCTCTCCTAGCCCTGTCCATCCCTATAATAGTCCTGTCTGTCCCTCTCCTAGCCGTGTCTGTCCCTCTCATAGCCCTGTCTGTCCCTCTCATAGCCCCTGTCTGTCCCTCTCCTAGCCCTGTCTGTCCCTCTCATAGCCCTGTCTGTCCCTATCATAGCCCTGTCTGTCTCTCTCAAAGCCCTGTCTGTCTCTCTCATAGCCCTGTCTGTTTCTTTGTCTGTCCCTCTCATAGCCCTGTCTGTCTCTCTCATAGCCCTGTCTGTTTCTCTGTCTGTCTCTCTCATAGCCCTGTCTGTCCCTATCATAGCCCTGTCTGTTTCTCTGTCTGTCCCTCTCATAGCCCTGTCTGTTTCTCTGTCTGTCTCTCTCATAGCCCTGTCTGTCCCTATCATAGCCCTGTCTGTTTCTCTGTCTGTCCCTCTCATAGCCCTGTCTGTCTCTCTCATAGCCCTGTCTGTTTCTCTGTCTGTCTCTCTCATAGCCCTGTCTGTCCCTATTATAGCCCTGTCTGTTTCTCTGTCTGTCCCTCTCATAGCCCTGTCTGTCTCTCTCATAGCCCTGTCTGTTTCTCTGTCTGTCCCTCTCATAGCCCTGTCTGTCCCTATCATAGCCCTGTCTGTTTCTCTGTCTGTCCCCCTCATAGACCTGTCTGGTGGTCAATAAGACCCTGTAGTGGTCTGTCTCTCATGGAATTAGGCACCTATCAGATTTTTTCATATATCACCGACATGCTGTAAAATTTGTCCCGATGCCTGCAGAATGTGTTGTTGGGTGAGGCAGAGCTGTGTTGGGGTAGTGGTCAAGGTTGGTAGTGCTATAGTTCAGCGTAGGGTTCACTAGGGCTAGGTTGGGTAGTGTTCTGGGACAGGGCTAGGTTGGGTAGTGTTCTGGGACAGGGCTAGGTTGGGTAGTGGTCTAGGACAGGGCTAGGTTGGGTAGTGTTCTGGGACAGGGCTAGGTTGGGTAGTGTTCTAGGACAGGGCTAGGTTGGGTAGTGTTCTGGGACAGGGCTAGGTTGGGTAGTGGTCTGGGACAGGGCTAGGTTGGGTAGTGGTCTAGGACAGGGCTAGGTTGGGTAGTGTTCTGGGACAGGGCTAGGTTGGGTAGTGTTCTGGGACAGGGCTAATTTGGGTAGTGGTCTAGGACAGGGCTAGGTTGGGTAGTGGTCTAGGACAGGGCTAGGTTGGGTAGTGTTCTGGGACAGGGCTAGGTTGGGTAATGGTCTGGGACAGGGCTGGGTTGGGTAGTGGTCTGGGACAGGGCTGGGTTGGGTAGTGGTCTGGGACAGGGCTAGGTTGGGTAAAGGTCTGGGACAGGGCTAGGTTGGGTAGTGGTCTAGGACAGGGCTAGGTTGGGTAGTGTTCTGGGACAGGGCTAGGTTGGGTAATGGTCTGGGACAGGGCTGGGTTGGGTAGTGGTCTAGGACAGGGCTAGGTTGGATAGTGGTCTGGGACAGGGCTAGGTTGGGTAATGGTCTGGGACAGGGCTGGGTTGGGTAGTGGTCTGGGACAGGGCTGGGTTGGGTAGTGGTCTGGGACAGGGCTAGGTTGGGTAATGGTCTGGGACAGGGCTAGGTTGGGTAATGGTCTGGGACAGGGCTGGGTTGGGTAATGGTCTGGGACAGGGCTGGGTTGGGTAGTGGTCTGGGACAGGGCTGGGTTGGGACAGGGCTGGGTTGGGTAGTGGTCTGGGACAGGGCTGGGTTGGGTAATGGTCTGGGACAGGGCTGGGTTGGGTAATGGTCTGGGACAGGGCTGGGTTGGGTAATGGTCTGGGACAGGGCTGGGTTGGGTAATGGTCTGGGACAGGGCTGGGTTGGGTAGTGGTCTGGGACAGGGCTGGGTTGGGTAATGGTCTGGGGCAGGGCTAGGTTGGGTAGTGGTCTGGGGCAGGGCTGGGTTGGGTAATGGTCTGGGACAGGGCTAGGTTGGGTAGTGGTCTGGGACAGGGCTAGGTTGGGTAATGGTCTGGGGCAGGGATAGTTTGGGTGGTGGTCTGGGACAGGGGTAGGTTGGGTAATGGTCTGGGACAGGGATAGTTTGGGTAGTGGTCTGGGACAGGGCTAGGTTGGGTAGTGGTGGTCTTGGACAGGGATAGTTTGGGTAGTGGTCTGGGACAGGGTAGAGGGTAATATTACTACAGTTGAGTGCAGGCTTGTGTGTGTGTGGGGGGGGGGCTGTCAGGTTAGTCAGTGATGGATGGTCACTGATGGTGGAAGGAGTACAAAGATGCCTGTGTGGGTCTCAGTAAGAGGGGGGCAGCAGTGTGTTAGAGTCACTCATAACCCCCCCTCCCCCCAAATCTGTTCTACACATACACACTCACACACCTCCCCACCTCATTTTCAGCATAACCTGAGAACTTGTGTGTGCCAGCCGTATACTCCCCCAACACCCCCCAGGTTGGGGAAAAGTCCCCTCTCTGCATTTAGAAGTGAAGGGGAACAGTGAGGTACAGTCACCAGGGGGTCCACAATGTTTACTTCTGGTCTGCAGTTGTTCTATATTAGTTTATCTTTGGAATTCAGCACACAAGCCCTGAGACTCAGTCCCAGCTCTGTTTGACTGATGAGTAGTCTGAGTAGTCATCATCCTGGTTGGACATTTTGACAGGCATTGTCACTGTTGTCAAAACAGACCTCTTCACTTTGAATATCCACAGTAAAAAATGTTAAGCGTGTGTGTGTTTGGGTGCATGTGTGTGTGTGTGTGTGTGTGTGGTCTGGTTATTGCCAACAGTGTTCCACTTTTCCTCAATGACAAGCAGCAGCACATTGCGGGACAGCTGAGATGGGCTGGGGGTGAAGTGTGGGGGTAAAGGGGGAGAGGAGAGGGGTAGTGTTTTAAATCTTACTCTTTATTCTAAAGCTGTAATTGTTACAATGAACAATATTCCTTCCTTCTTGTAGTGTACATGTTATAAGTTGCTCTGGATAAGAGAGTATGTCAATAATATGACCTAGATGTCCTTGTAGATCGTAAGGAAAAGGATGACAAACTAGGATGAAGTTGTTCCTACACACTGATCTATGGCCAGTTAGACATTTTTCCCTCTGATGGTTGAGATGTGGATTTGAGGTGGGGAAGCAGTTGAGGATCCAATTTGTCTCCTAGTGTAGATACCCAGAGTGTGGCTGTATTAGTCCAGGAATGTATCCTCTCTCTGGCTCGGCTCTCAACTCTTAGAAAAATATAATGGGCTGCATAACCATAGCGACAGCGACAGATGCCCCCTTGTCCCTCGTCAAGGAGATGGGCTGTTGCTATGGGGAACTCTCCACGACAACCCGTCAGTCTACAGCTAAATGGGAGAAGGGAAAGTATGACCTGTATGTCAATCACTCCATCAATACATTAGCCAATCAACCGATCACACATATCACATGCTCATGGTTGTGGTAGACTGATATACCCATGTGTGGGGAAGGCAAAGGTGTATTAATCAATCAATCTGTATGTATGTATGAAGTATGAAGATAGGCACACTGCTTCTCCAATAGAAATCCCCCATCACGCTTGCAGGCGATGTCATGGCGATGCTGGCTGGTAGGGTGCCATTTGAGGTCGGTTTTGGTTCGTTTTCTGAAAATAATCACAGTTTTCAGCTTCGATTTTGATTATTATTATTTTTTACAGTAAATGTATTGTGGGTCAAATGCTGTAACATCACAGAAAACAATAATTGATGTTAGTGACTGCCCAGAGCTAGTAATAATTACTATTATTATTACTAGCACTTATTAGGCTCTAACCTTAATTTATTCACATTACTTTATATTTTGGTTGTGTATATTACATATTTATTTTTAGTATCATATATATGATAATGACTATTATTTCATTAATAAAACCCCAATGATGGTAGAGTGACTGCCCATTACTGCATATCAATTATTAATAAACCATCCTTTATTCACATTACTATACTTGAATAAAATATTTCAGCTGTGTATATACATTTATTTTATTTTATGAGTTTAAATCATCGTCTCACCTCTGCTCAGGCAGTAGCAGCCAGCCAGACATCTATCTATCTCTATGCTCTCCAAAGAATCATCCTTCAGGTTAGTAGGCATACTTTAAAACTGTGGCGTAACTTTGGTTTTAGAGGTGGGACATAACAGCCTACCCGATTACTCGGGGCGTCAGTATGGTCCTAAAGCACACCTTTGCCTTGTTTTGTGTCACATTCCACATTATAAAACAGGGGGGGACAAAAATGCAATTTTAGAATGTGGGCGGGACATGTCTGTCCTCAGTGAAAGTTGTGCCCCTGCTTTTAAGAGTGCTAAATAACAACAATCAATCAATTATATGTATTGTTGGGCAGAGATACCTAAACAACTGCCCTCTATCCCTCTCCGTGTCTGTCTGTCTGTCTGTCTGTCGGTGTTAGTGCCAGATCTGACTGCCTACCGAATGTCGCGCCGATCTGCTTCACAAACAAACGTTTTGGATGCTATTCGATGCTTTTCTTACACAACTCCACCCCATAGTTACTGTTGCTATGACTAACATATGCGTGCTAGCTGTTCCCGGGAAAAGGGGAGACAGATCGGGCAAGGTGCTGAAACTAAAAGTAGCAATAGATAGCTGCCTATGCTGAGAAGCAACAGTGTGTTCTGCTGACTGGCTAGCAACCGGTTTTTACCTTATAAATTAGCTTGATTAGTTTGTATTTATTTTACTTTTCCATTTAGAATAAAGAAGACTCAGTGGCTTCTGTCTAGTCACTATCTGAAAAGCATGTCAAGGTAATTACACCATTAGCTACACCATTTGCATGTTATGCCCATTGTTGAATAAAAAAAGTGTTAGCATTAGCTACTTCAATGTAAAAATGACTGTAAAGGTACCAACCACACTTCAAGAAGTCTTCTCCCAAACTGATTCAACTGTTCATCCAACGCTTTTATAGACTCATACCATTGAACGGTATTGATAAACTAATCAGGGGCCCCATAAGAATTTTAAATATCAATGTGGCCCCGCCCCCAGTCATGAAAATGACCGCACGTCGTCAGATCAGCATGAGTTTCCCCATTTTCATCCTATTTATTGAATATCGGTTATTGGTGGTATATATGCTGGACGATAATATTGTTGAAACAATATATTGGTTGGTGTCTAGTTATCATACATCGGCCCAACCCTATCAGGATAATCATAAACAGAAACATGATTCATTTTCAAAAAGGCAATCAGTTGGTGCGGGAAGTAGTTAGTGTAGTTATCTCACATCTTATCAACATGTCTTCCCCTGCCTAGCAGCGTATGGAGCCTCTAAGACAGCCCTCAAACTCTTTATCAAGACGCTACGCCACGAAGAAGAGCCATGGGGGGTCAAATTGTCAACCATCCTGCCATCCTCATACAAGACATCTGCATTACTTGCTCTTTTGGGTTTTAGTTTTGGTTTCTGTATAAGCACTTTGTGACATCTGCTGATGTAAAAAGGTCTTTATAAAAAATGTGATTGATTACATTTGAAGACAGGTGAGAAGGGGAGAGGGTTTGGATGTAACCCACAGGGGACATGAATTCAGATTGGAGGGATGGTTTTGGTGTAACATACTGTACATGAATAGGGATCGGGGGAATGGTTTGGTTTTAACACACAGAAGACATGATTGCTGTTAGACCATCATACTTATACATTCTTAATGATTTCAACACAGCACTATGGAGTTTAGAGTAAATATTGATAAACCTTAAGGAAAAGGATCTTGGAAAGTCAGTATAAAGATATAGCAACTTATGCAGTCCTATAAAAGTAGATTTCTCAAATTGGATAAATAGAAGAGACCAAGTTTTGAGGGAGCATACAAATGTCAAACTGACTGCATGAATGTCCACCAGTGCTGTTGCCAGAGAATTGAATGTCCATTTCTCGACAAAAAGCCACCTCCATCGCTGTTTTAGAGAATTTGGCAGTATGTCCAACCGGCTTCACAACCGCAGACCATGTGTATGGTGTCGTGTGGGCGAGTAGTTTGCTGATGTCAACGTTGTGAACAGAGAGCCACGTTGTGGCGGTGGGGTTATGGTATGGGCAGGCACAATTGCATTTTATCGATGGCAATTTGAATGCACTGAATGTACTGTGACGAGATCCTGAGGCCCATTGTGATGCCCATTGTGATGCCCATTTTTTCCCCCAGTCATGTGAAATCCATAGAGTAGGGCCTAATGAATTTATTTCAATCGACTGATTACCTCATGTGAACTGTAACTCAGTAAAATCTTTGAAATAGTTGCATGTTATGTTTATTTTTGTTCAGTATATACAGTACTAGTCAAAAGTTTGGACACACCTACTCATTCAAGGGTTTTTCTTTATTTTTTACTATTTCTACATTGTAGAATAATAGTGAAGACATCAAAACTATGAAATAACACATATGGAATCATGTAGTAACCAAAAAAGTGTTAAACAAATCAAAATCTATTTTAGATTTTAGATTCAAAGTAGCCGCCCTTTGCCTTAATGACACCTTTGCACACTCTTGGCATTCTCTCAACCAGCTTCACCTGGAATGCTTTTCCAACAGTCTTGAAGGAGTTCCCACATATGCTGAGCACTTGTTGGCTTTTCTTTCACTCTGGGGTCCAACTCGTCTCAAACCACTAGGGCTCCCTACTGGCGCAGTGGTCTAAGGCACTGCATCTCAGTGCAAAAGGCATCACTACAGTCCCTGGTTCGAATCCAGGCTGTATCACATCCGGCCATGATTGGGAGTCCCATTGAGCGGTGCACAATTGACCCAGCGTCGTCCGGGTTTGGCCGGGGTAGGCCGTCATTGTAAATAATAATTTGTTCTTAACTGACTTGCCTATTTAAATATAGGTTCACTTTAAGAATAAAAAAAAACCATTTCAATTGGGTTGAGGTTGGGTGATTGTGGAGGCCAGGTCATCAAATAGCCCTTACACAGCCTGGAGGTGTCCTGTTGAAAAACAAATGATAGTCCCTCTAAGCGCAAACCAGATGGGATGGTGTATCACTGTGGTTAAGTGTGCTGGTTAAGTGGGATGGTGTATCACATGCTGGTTAAGTGTGCCTTGAATTCTAAATAAATCCCTGACAGTGTCACCAGCAAAGTACCATCACACCTCCTCCTCCATGCTTCACGGTGGGAACCACACATGCGGAGATCATTCGTTCACCTACTCTGCGTCTCACAAAGACACGGCGGTTGGAATGAAAAAATCGCAAATGTGGACTCATCAGACCAAAGGACAGATTTCCACCGGTCTAATGTCCATTGCTCGTGTTTCTTGGCCCAAGCAAGTCTCTTCTTATTGGTGTCCTTTAGTAGTGGTTTCTTTGCAGCAATTCGACCATGAAGGCCTGATTCATGTAGTCTCCTCTGAACAGTTGATGTTGAGATGTGTCTGTTACTTGAACTCTGTGAAGCATTTATTTGGGCTGCAATCTGAGGCTGGTAACTCTAATGAACTTATCCTCTGCAACAGAGGTAACTCTGTGTCTTCCTTTCCTGTGGCGGTCCTCACTTTTTCGAATTGACTGGCCTTCATATCTTAAAGTAATGATGGACTGTCGTTTCTCTTTGCTTATTTGAGCTGTTCTGGCCATAATATGGAATTGGTCTTTTACCAATCTTCTGTATACCACCCCTACCTTGTCACAACACAACTGATTGGCTCGAATGCATTAAGGAAATAAATTCCACAAATTAACTTTTAACAAGGCACACCTGTTAATTGGAATGCTTCCAAGGTGACTACCTCATGAAGCTGGTTGAGAGAATGCCAAGAGTGTGCAAAGCTGTCAAGGCAAAGGGTGGCTACTTTGAAGGATCTCAAATATAAAATATATTTTGATTTGTTGAAAACTTTTTGGGTTACTACATGATTCCATATGTGTTATTTCATAGTTTTGATGTCTTCACTATTATTCTACAATGTAGAAAATAGTAAAAATAAAGAAATATCCTTGAATGAGTAGGTGTGTCCAAACTTTTGACTGGTACTGTACATACAGTGCCTTTGGTTGGATGCGGAGCATTGCTGCACAGTTGTTTTCAGGTCTCTCCAGAGATGTTCGATCGGGTTCAAGTCCGGGCTCTGGCTGGGCCACTCAAGGACATTCAGAGACTTGTCCCGAAGCCAATCCTGCGTTGTCTTGTCTGTGTGCTTAGGGTCGTTGTCCTGTCGGAAGGTGAACCTTCGTCCCAGTCTATTGTCCCCTATGCCAACCTTGTAGTGTCAAACCCAAGAAGACTCGAGGCTGTAATCGCTGCCAAAGGTGCTTCAACAAAGTACAGATTAAAGGGTCTGAATACTTAAGTAAATGTGATATTTCAGTTTTCTATTTTTAATAAAGGCCCGTTTGAGGCCCAAGAGGCAGCAAAAAAAATAATAAAGGAAATATATATAAATATATATATATATATATATTTATTTTTTGCTACCTCTTGGGCCTCAAACGGGCCTGGGCCCAGGGCCTTCAGCCCTGGTAAACCCCTGCATTAATCTGGCCCTGGTCCTTACGGGAAGTGGACCTGTTGTCTGAACTACTAACCAACCTCTGTAAATTAATTGTGGACAACAATACAAAAAGACACTGTCCATTTGCATTGGAACATGCAATAACACATGCATGGTGCATACAGTAAGAACCTCCTTTGGATAATTTTCTCATGACCCAACATAGCATGAGGTAATACATTACTCTGTTCCACCATAACTTACTGTATGTAACCAACCAGAACACTAAGGTCTGCTCCACCATCATAACTACTGTATGTAGCCAACCAGAACACTAAGGTCTGCTCCACCATCATAACTACTGTATGTAGCCAACCAGAACACTAAGGTCTGCTCCACCATCATAACTACTGTATGTAACAAACCAGAACACTAAGGTCTGCTCCACCATCATAACTACTGAATGTAACCAACCAGAACACTAAGGTCTGCTCCACCATCATAACTACTGTATGTAGCCAACCAGAACACTAAGGTCTGCTCCACCATCATAACTACTGTATGTAACCAACCAGAACACTAAGGTCTGCTCCACCATCATAACTACTGTATGTAGCCAACCAGAACACTAAGGTCTGCTCCACCATCATAACTACTGAATGTAACCAACCAGAACACTAAGGTCTGCTCCACCATCATAACTACTGTATGTAACCAACCAGAACACTAAGGTCTGCTCCACCCTCATAACTACCGTATGTAGCCAACCAGAACACTAAGGTCTGCTCCACCATCATAACTACCGTATGTAGCCAACCAGAACACTAAGGTCTGCTCCACCATCATAACTACTGTATGTAACCAACCAGAACACTAAGGTCTGCTCCACCATCATAACTACTGTATGTAGCCAACCAGAACACTAAGGTCTGCTCCACCATCATAACTACCGTATGTAGCCAACCAGAACACTAAGGTCTGCTCCACCATCATAACTACCGTATGTAACCAACCAGAACACTAAGGTCTGCTCCACCATCATAACTACTGTATGTAGCCAACCAGAACACTAAGGTCTGCTCCACCATCATAACTACTGTATGTAACTAACCAGAACACTAAGGTCTGCTCCACCATCATAACTACTGTATGTAGCCAACCAGAACACTAAGGTCTGCTCCACCATCATAACTACTGTATGTAACCAACCAGAACACTAAGGTCTGCTCCACCATCATAACTACTGTATGTAGCCAACCAGAACACTAAGGTCTGCTCCACCATCATAACTACTGTATGTAGCCAACCAGAACACTAAGGTCTGCTCCACCAACATAACTACTGTATGTAACCAACCAGAACACTAAGGTCTGCTCCACCATCATAACTACTGTATGTAACCAACCAGAACACTAAGGTCTGCTCCACCATCATAACTACTGTATGTAGCCAACCAGAACACTAAGGTCTGCTCCACCAACATAACTACTGTATGTAACCAACCAGAACACTAAGGTCTGCTCCACCATCATAACTACTGTATGTAACCAACCAGAACACTAAGGTCTGCTCCACCATCATAACTACTGTATGTAGCCAACCAGAACACTAAGGTCTGCTCCACCATCATAACTACTGTATGTAGCCAACCAGAACACTAAGGTCTGCTCCACCATCATAACTACTGTATGTAGCCAACCAGAACACTAAGGTCTGCTCCACCATCATAACTACTGTATGTAACCAACCAGAACACTAAGGTCTGCTCCACCATCATAACCACTGTATGTAGCCAACCAGAACACTAAGGGCTGCTCCACCATCATAACTACTGTATGTAACAAACCAGAACACTAAGGTCTGCTCCACCATCATAACTGCTGTATGTAGCCAACCAGAACACTAAGGTCTGCTCCACCATCATAACTACCGTATGTAGCCAACCAGAACACTAAGGTCTGCTCCACCATCATAACTACCGTATGTAGCCAACCAGAACACTAAGGTCTGCTCCACCATCATAACTACTGTATGTAGCCAACCAGAACACTAAGGTCTGCTCCACCATCATAACTACTGAATGTAACCAACCAGAACACTAAGGTCTGCTCCACCATCATAACTACCGTATGTAGCCAACCAGAACACTAAGGTCTGCTCCACCATCATAACTACTGTATGTAACCAACCAGAACACTAAGGTCTGCTCCACCATCATAACTACTGTATGTAGCCAACCAGAACACTAAGGTCTGCTCCACCATCATAACTACCGTATGTAGCCAACCAGAACACTAAGGTCTGCTCCACCATCATAACTACCGTATGTAACCAACCAGAACACTAAGGTCTGCTCCACCATCATAACTACTGTATGTAACCAACCAGAACACTAAGGTCTGCTCCACCATCATAACTACTGTAGGTAGCCAACCAGAACACTAAGGTCTGCTCCACCATCATAACTACTGTATGTAACCAACCAGAACACTAAGGTCTGCTCCACTATCATAACTACTGTATGTAACCAACCAGAACACTAAGGTCTGCTCCACCATCATAACTACTGTATGTAGCCAACCAGAACACTAAGGTCTGCTCCACCCTCATAACTACTGTATGTAACCAACCAGAACACTAAGGTCTGCTCCACCATCATAACTACTGTATGTAACCAACCAGAACACTAAGGTCTGCTCCACCAACATAACTACTGTATGTAGCCAACCAGAACACTAAGGTCTGCTCCACCATCATAACTACCGTATGTAACCAACCAGAACACTAAGGTCTGCTCCACCATCATAACTACTGTATGTAACCAACCAGAACACTAAGGGCTGCTCCACCATCATAACTACTGTATGTAGCCAACCAGAACACTAAGGTCTGCTCCACCAACATAACTACTGTATGTAACCAACCAGAACACTAAGGTCTGCTCCACCATCGTAACTACTGTATGTAGCCAACCAGAACACTAAGGTCTGCTCCACCATCGTAACTACTGTATGTAGCCAACCAGAACACTAAGGTCTGCTCCACCAACATAACTACTGTATGTAACCAACCAGAACACTAAGGTCTGCTCCACCATCATAACTACTGTATGTAACCAACCAGAACACTAAGGTCTGCTCCACCATCATAACTACTGTATGTAGCCAACCAGAACACTAAGGTCTGCTCCACCATCATAACTACTGTATGTAGCCAACCAGAACACTAAGGTCTGCTCCACCATCATAACTACTGTATGTAACCAACCAGAACACTAAGGTCTGCTCCACCATCATAACTACTGTATGTAGCCAACCAGAACACTAAGGTCTGCTCCACCAACATAACTACTGTATGTAACCAACCAGAACACTAAGGTCTGCTCCACCATCGTAACTACTGTATGTAGCCAACCAGAACACTAAGGTCTGCTCCACCATCGTAACTACTGTATGTAGCCAACCAGAACACTAAGGTCTGCTCCACCAACATAACTACTGTATGTAACCAACCAGAACACTAAGGTCTGCTCCACCATCATAACTACTGTATGTAACCAACCAGAACACTAAGGTCTGCTCCACCATCATAACTACTGTATGTAGCCAACCAGAACACTAAGGTCTGCTCCACCATCATAACTACTGTATGTAGCCAACCAGAACACTAAGGTCTGCTCCACCATCATAACTACTGTATGTAGCCAACCAGAACACTAAGGTCTGCTCCACCATCATAACTACTGTATGTAACCAACCAGAACACTAAGGTCTGCTCCACCATCATAACCACTGTATGTAGCCAACCAGAACACTAAGGGCTGCTCCACCATCATAACTACTGTATGTAACAAACCAGAACACTAAGGTCTGCTCCACCATCATAACTGCTGTATGTAGCCAACCAGAACACTAAGGTCTGCTCCACCATCATAACTACCGTATGTAGCCAACCAGAACACTAAGGTCTGCTCCACCATCATAACTACCGTATGTAGCCAACCAGAACACTAAGGTCTGCTCCACCATCATAACTACCGTATGTAGCCAACCAGAACACTAAGGTCTGCTCCACCATCATAACTACTGAATGTAACCAACCAGAACACTAAGGTCTGCTCCACCATCATAACTACCGTATGTAGCCAACCAGAACACTAAGGTCTGCTCCACCATCATAACTACCGTATGTAACCAACCAGAACACTAAGGTCTGCTCCACCATCATAACTACTGTATGTAGCCAACCAGAACACTAAGGTCTGCTCCACCATCATAACTACTGTATGTAGCCAACCAGAACACTAAGGTCTGCTCCACCATCATAACTACTGTATGTAGCCAACCAGAACACTAAGGTCTGCTCCACCATCATAACTACTGTATGTAGCCAACCAGAACACTAAGGTCTGCTCCACCATCATAACTACTGTATGTAACCAACCAGAACACTAAGGTCTGCTCCACCATCATAACTACTGTATGTAGCCAACCAGAACACTAAGGGCTGCTCCACCATCATAACTACTGTATGTAACAAACCAGAACACTAAGGTCTGCTCCACCATCATAACTGCTGTATGTAGCCAACCAGAACACTAAGGTCTGCTCCACCATCATAACTACCGTATGTAGCCAACCAGAACACTAAGGTCTGCTCCACCATCATAACTACCGTATGTAGCCAACCAGAACACTAAGGTCTGCTCCACCATCATAACTACTGTATGTAGCCAACCAGAACACTAAGGTCTGCTCCACCATCATAACTACTGAATGTAACCAACCAGAACACTAAGGTCTGCTCCACCATCATAACTACCGTATGTAGCCAACCAGAACACTAAGGTCTGCTCCACCATCATAACTACCGTATGTAACCAACCAGAACACTAAGGTCTGCTCCACCATCATAACTACTGTATGTAGCCAACCAGAACACTAAGGTCTGCTCCACCATCATAACTACCGTATGTAGCCAACCAGAACACTAAGGTCTGCTCCACCATCATAACTACCGTATGTAACCAACCAGAACACTAAGGTCTGCTCCACCATCATAACTACTGTATGTAACCAACCAGAACACTAAGGTCTGCTCCACCATCATAACTACTGTAGGTAGCCAACCAGAACACTAAGGTCTGCTCCACCATCATAACTACTGTATGTAACCAACCAGAACACTAAGGTCTGCTCCACTATCATAACTACTGTATGTAACCAACCAGAACACTAAGGTCTGCTCCACCATCATAACTACTGTATGTAGCCAACCAGAACACTAAGGTCTGCTCCACCCTCATAACTACTGTATGTAACCAACCAGAACACTAAGGTCTGCTCCACCATCATAACTACTGTATGTAACCAACCAGAACACTAAGGTCTGCTCCACCAACATAACTACTGTATGTAGCCAACCAGAACACTAAGGTCTGCTCCACCATCATAACTACCGTATGTAACCAACCAGAACACTAAGGTCTGCTCCACCATCATAACTACTGTATGTAACCAACCAGAACACTAAGGTCTGCTCCACCATCATAACTACTCTATGTAACTAACCAGAACACTAAGGTCTGCTCCACCATCATAACTACTGTATGTAAACAACCAGAACACTAAGGTCTGCTCCACCATCATAACTACTGTATGTAGCCAACCAGAACACTAAGGTCTGCTCCACCATCATAACTACTGTATGTAGCCAACCAGAACACTAAGGTCTGCTCCACCATCATAACTACTGTATGTAACCAACCAGAACACTAAGGTCTGCTCCACCATCATAACTACTGTATGTAGCCAACCAGAACACTAAGGTCTGCTCCACCAACATAACTACTGTATGTAACCAACCAGAACACTAAGGTCTGCTCCACCATCATAACTACTGTATGTAGCCAACCAGAACACTAAGGTCTGCTCCACCATCGTAACTACTGTATGTAGCCAACCAGAACACTAAGGTCTGCTCCACCAACATAACTACTGTATGTAACCAACCAGAACACTAAGGTCTGCTCCACCATCATAACTACTGTATGTAACCAACCAGAACACTAAGGTCTGCTCCACCATCATAACTACTGTATGTAGCCAACCAGAACACTAAGGTCTGCTCCACCATCATAACTACTGTATGTAGCCAACCAGAACACTAAGGTCTGCTCCACCATCATAACTACTGTATGTAACCAACCAGAACACTAAGGTCTGCTCCACCATCATAACTACTGTATGTAGCCAACCAGAACACTAAGGTCTGCTCCACCAACATAACTACTGTATGTAACCAACCAGAACACTAAGGTCTGCTCCACCATCGTAACTACTGTATGTAGCCAACCAGAACACTAAGGTCTGCTCCACCATCGTAACTACTGTATGTAGCCAACCAGAACACTAAGGTCTGCTCCACCAACATAACTACTGTATGTAACCAACCAGAACACTAAGGTCTGCTCCACCATCATAACTACTGTATGTAACCAACCAGAACACTAAGGTCTGCTCCACCATCATAACTACTGTATGTAGCCAACCAGAACACTAAGGTCTGCTCCACCATCATAACTACTGTATGTAGCCAACCAGAACACTAAGGTCTGCTCCACCATCATAACTACTGTATGTAGCCAACCAGAACACTAAGGTCTGCTCCACCATCATAACTACTGTATGTAACCAACCAGAACACTAAGGTCTGCTCCACCATCATAACCACTGTATGTAGCCAACCAGAACACTAAGGGCTGCTCCACCATCATAACTACTGTATGTAACAAACCAGAACACTAAGGTCTGCTCCACCATCATAACTGCTGTATGTAGCCAACCAGAACACTAAGGTCTGCTCCACCATCATAACTACCGTATGTAGCCAACCAGAACACTAAGGTCTGCTCCACCATCATAACTACCGTATGTAGCCAACCAGAACACTAAGGTCTGCTCCACCATCATAACTACCGTATGTAGCCAACCAGAACACTAAGGTCTGCTCCACCATCATAACTACTGAATGTAACCAACCAGAACACTAAGGTCTGCTCCACCATCATAACTACCGTATGTAGCCAACCAGAACACTAAGGTCTGCTCCACCATCATAACTACCGTATGTAACCAACCAGAACACTAAGGTCTGCTCCACCATCATAACTACTGTATGTAGCCAACCAGAACACTAAGGTCTGCTCCACCATCATAACTACTGTATGTAGCCAACCAGAACACTAAGGTCTGCTCCACCATCATAACTACTGTATGTAGCCAACCAGAACACTAAGGTCTGCTCCACCATCATAACTACTGTATGTAGCCAACCAGAACACTAAGGTCTGCTCCACCATCATAACTACTGTATGTAACCAACCAGAACACTAAGGTCTGCTCCACCATCATAACCACTGTATGTAGCCAACCAGAACACTAAGGGCTGCTCCACCATCATAACTACTGTATGTAACCAACCAGAACACTAAGGTCTGCTCCACCATCATAACTGCTGTATGTAGCCAACCAGAACACTAAGGTCTGCTCCACCATCATAACTACCGTATGTAGCCAACCAGAACACTAAGGTCTGCTCCACCATCATAACTACCGTATGTAGCCAACCAGAACACTAAGGTCTGCTCCACCATCATAACTACTGTATGTAGCCAACCAGAACACTAAGGTCTGCTCCACCATCATAACTACTGAATGTAACCAACCAGAACACTAAGGTCTGCTCCACCATCATAACTACCGTATGTAGCCAACCAGAACACTAAGGTCTGCTCCACCATCATAACTACTGTATGTAACCAACCAGAACACTAAGGTCTGCTCCACCATCATAACTACTGTATGTAGCCAACCAGAACACTAAGGTCTGCTCCACCATCATAACTACCGTATGTAGCCAACCAGAACACTAAGGTCTGCTCCACCATCATAACTACCGTATGTAACCAACCAGAACACTAAGGTCTGCTCCACCATCATAACTACTGTATGTAACCAACCAGAACACTAAGGTCTGCTCCACCATCATAACTACTGTAGGTAGCCAACCAGAACACTAAGGTCTGCTCCACCATCATAACTACTTTATGTAACCAACCAGAACACTAAGGTCTGCTCCACTATCATAACTACTGTATGTAACCAACCAGAACACTAAGGTCTGCTCCACCATCATAACTACTGTATGTAGCCAACCAGAACACTAAGGTCTGCTCCACCCTCATAACTACTGTATGTAACCAACCAGAACACTAAGGTCTGCTCCACCATCATAACTACTGTATG
The DNA here is from genome assembly GCF_901001165.1 of Salmo trutta. NCBI lineage: Eukaryota > Metazoa > Chordata > Actinopteri > Salmoniformes > Salmonidae > Salmo > Salmo trutta. The sequence continues at coordinate 35,887,066 of NC_042972.1, read as the reverse complement.
TAACCAACCAGAACACTAAGGTCTGCTCCACCAACATAACTACTGTATGTAGCCAACCAGAACACTAAGGTCTGCTCCACCATCATAACTACCGTATGTAACCAACCAGAACACTAAGGTCTGCTCCACCATCATAACTACTGTATGTAACCAACCAGAACACTAAGGTCTGCTCCACCATCATAACTACTCTATGTAACTAACCAGAACACTAAGGTCTGCTCCACCATCATAACTACTGTATGTAACCAACCAGAACACTAAGGTCTGCTCCACCATCATAACTACTGTATGTAGCCAACCAGAACACTAAGGTCTGCTCCACCATCATAACTACTGTATGTAGCCAACCAGAACACTAAGGTCTGCTCCACCATCATAACTACTGTATGTAACCAACCAGAACACTAAGGTCTGCTCCACCATCATAACTACTGTATGTAGCCAACCAGAACACTAAGGTCTGCTCCACCAACATAACTACTGTATGTAACCAACCAGAACACTAAGGTCTGCTCCACCATCGTAACTACTGTATGTAGCCAACCAGAACACTAAGGTCTGCTCCACCATCGTAACTACTGTATGTAGCCAACCAGAACACTAAGGTCTGCTCCACCAACATAACTACTGTATGTAACCAACCAGAACACTAAGGTCTGCTCCACCATCATAACTACTGTATGTAACCAACCAGAACACTAAGGTCTGCTCCACCATCATAACTACTGTATGTAACCAACCAGAACACTAAGGTCTGCTCCACCATCATAACTACTGTATGTAGCCAACCAGAACACTAAGGTCTGCTCCACCATCATAACTACTGTATGTAACCAACCAGAACACTAAGGTCTGCTCCACCATCATAACTACTGTATGTAGCCAACCAGAACACTAAGGTCTGCTCCACCAACATAACTACTGTATGTAACCAACCAGAACACTAAGGTCTGCTCCACCATCGTAACTACTGTATGTAGCCAACCAGAACACTAAGGTCTGCTCCACCATCGTAACTACTGTATGTAGCCAACCAGAACACTAAGGTCTGCTCCACCAACATAACTACTGTATGTAACCAACCAGAACACTAAGGTCTGCTCCACCATCATAACTACTGTATGTAACCAACCAGAACACTAAGGTCTGCTCCACCATCATAACTACTGTATGTAGCCAACCAGAACACTAAGGTCTGCTCCACCATCATAACTACTGTATGTAGCCAACCAGAACACTAAGGTCTGCTCCACCATCATAACTACTGTATGTAGCCAACCAGAACACTAAGGTCTGCTCCACCATCATAACTACTGTATGTAACCAACCAGAACACTAAGGTCTGCTCCACCATCATAACCACTGTATGTAGCCAACCAGAACACTAAGGGCTGCTCCACCATCATAACTACTGTATGTAACAAACCAGAACACTAAGGTCTGCTCCACCATCATAACTGCTGTATGTAGCCAACCAGAACACTAAGGTCTGCTCCACCATCATAACTACCGTATGTAGCCAACCAGAACACTAAGGTCTGCTCCACCATCATAACTACCGTATGTAGCCAACCAGAACACTAAGGTCTGCTCCACCATCATAACTACCGTATGTAGCCAACCAGAACACTAAGGTCTGCTCCACCATCATAACTACTGAATGTAACCAACCAGAACACTAAGGTCTGCTCCACCATCATAACTACCGTATGTAGCCAACCAGAACACTAAGGTCTGCTCCACCATCATAACTACCGTATGTAACCAACCAGAACACTAAGGTCTGCTCCACCATCATAACTACTGTATGTAGCCAACCAGAACACTAAGGTCTGCTCCACCATCATAACTACTGTATGTAGCCAACCAGAACACTAAGGTCTGCTCCACCATCATAACTACCGTATGTAGCCAACCAGAACACTAAGGTCTGCTCCACCATCATAACTACCGTATGTAGCCAACCAGAACACTAAGGTCTGCTCCACCATCATAACTACCGTATGTAACCAACCAGAACACTAAGGTCTGCTCCACCATCATAACTACTGTATGTAGCCAACCAGAACACTAAGGTCTGCTCCACCATCATAACTACTGTATGTAACCAACCAGAACACTAAGGTCTGCTCCACCATCATAACTACTGTATGTAACCAACCAGAACACTAAGGTCTGCTCCACCATCATAACTACTGTATGTAGCCAACCAGAACACTAAGGTCTGCTCCACCATCATAACTACCGTATGTAACCAACCAGAACACTAAGGTCTGCTCCACCCTCATAACTACCGTATGTAGCCAACCAGAACACTAAGGTCTGCTCCACCATCATAACTACCGTATGTAACCAACCAGAACACTAAGGTCTGCTCCACCATCATAACTACCGTATGTAACCAACCAGAACACTATGGTCTGCTCCACCATCATAACTACCGTATGTAGCCAACCAGAACACTAAGGTCTGCTCCACCATCATAACTACCGTATGTAGCCAACCAGAACACTAAGGTCTGCTCCACCATCATAACTACCGTATGTAGCCAACCAGAACACTAAGGTCTGCTCCACCATCATAACTACCGTATGTAGCCAACCAGAACACTATGGTCTGCTCCACCATCATAACTACCGTATGTAGCCAACCAGAACACTAAGGTCTGCTCCACTATCATAACTACCGTATGTAGCCAACCAGAACACTAAGGTCTGCTCCACCATCATAACTACCGTATGTAACCAACCAGAACACTAAGGTCTGCTCCACCATCATAACTACCGTATGTAGCCAACCAGAACACTAAGGTCTGCTCCACCATCATAACTACCGTATGTAGCCAACCAGAACACTAAGGTCTGCTCCACCATCATAACTACCGTATGTAGCCAACCAGAACACTAAGGTCTGCTCCACTATCATAACTACCGTATGTAGCCAACCAGAACACTAAGGTCTGCTCCACCATCATAACTACTGTATGTAGCCAACCAGAACACTAAGGTCTGCTCCACCATCATAACTACTGTATGTAGCCAACCAGAACACTAAGGTCTGCTCCACCATCATAACTACTGTATGTAACCAACCAGAACACTAAGGTCTGCTCCACCATCATAACTACTGTATGTAACAAACCAGAACACTAAGGTCTGCTCCACCATCATAACTACTGTATGTAGCCAACCAGAACACTAAGGTCTGCTCCACCATCATAACTACTGTACGTAGCCAACCAGAACACTAAGGTCTGCTCCACCATCATAACTACTGTAGGTAGCCAACCAGAACACTAAGGTCTGCTCCACCATCATAACTACTGTATGTAACCAACCAGAACACTAAGGTCTGCTCCACCATCATAACTACTGTATGTAACCAACCAGAACACTAAGGTCTGCTCCACCATCATAACTACTGTATGTAGCCAACCAGAACACTAAGGTCTGCTCCACCATCATAACTACTGTATGTAGCCAACCAGAACACTAAGGTCTGCTCCACCATCATAACTACTGTATGTAGCCAACCAGAACACTAAGGTCTGCTCCACCATCATAACTACTGTATGTAACCAACCAGAACACTAAGGTCTGCTCCACCATCATAACTACTGTATGTAGCCAACCAGAACACTAAGGTCTGCTCCACCATCATAACTACTGTATGTAACCAACCAGAACACTAAGGTCTGCTCCACCATCATAACTACTGTATGTAGCCAACCAGAACACTAAGGTCTGCTCCACCATCATAACTACTGAATGTAACCAACCAGAACACTAAGGTCTGCTCCACCATCATAACTACTGTATGTAACCAACCAGAACACTAAGGTCTGCTCCACCATCATAACTACCGTATGTAGCCAACCAGAACACTAAGGTCTGCTCCACCATCATAACTACTGTATGTAGCCAACCAGAACACTAAGGTCTGCTCCACCATCATAACTAACGTATGTAACCAACCAGAACACTAAGGTCTGCTCCACCATCATAACTACTGTATGTAGCCAACCAGAACACTAAGGTCTGCTCCACCATCATAACTACTGTATGTAGCCAACCAGAACACTAAGGTCTGCTCCACCATCATAACTACTGTACGTAGCCAACCAGAACACTAAGGTCTGCTCCACCATCATAACTACTGTAGGTAGCCAACCAGAACACTAAGGTCTGCTCCACCATCATAACTACTGTATGTAACCAACCAGAACACTAAGGTCTGCTCCACCATCATAACTACTGTATGTAGCCAACCAGAACACTAAGGTCTGCTCCACCATCATAACTACTGTATGTAACCAACCAGAACACTAAGGTCTGCTCCACCATCATAACTACTGTATGTAGCCAACCAGAACACTAAGGTCTGCTCCACCATCATAACTACTGTATGTAGCCAACCAGAACACTAAGGTCTGCTCCACCATCATAACTACCGTATGTAGCCAACCAGAACACTAAGGTCTGCTCCACCATCATAACTACTGTATGTAGCCAACCAGAACACTAAGGTCTGCTCCACCAACATAACTACTGTATGTAGCCAACCAGTGTCCCCTGTGTCTGCTGTTAAGTAATGAACAACTTACATCATGTAATTTGAGTGATTTCTAAAGGTTATGTGACACCAATCAGCATTTGAATACTCCCATTCATCCTTTTTCAGGATGAAGTGTTCCACCTGTGTTTTTCCAGAGCCCTGGAGGCCGGGGGAAAGCCTTCTAAATTGGGGGGAAAGAGTAATGCTCTGGGCCCAGCCACACTACTCTGCACTTGGCCTTTTATCGCAGCGTAAGCCCCTACAACAAACAGAATTGGCGGCATGTGCATACGCAGCTGTCGCAGTCTTAGTGCAAGTGGTGTCATGTTAAATCACAGGAATGATCTGAGTCTGCCCACTGCCCTGCCCCACACTGGCATCCCACTAACTGGCAGTATACATACATATATTACATACAGGACATACCCCACTATATCACATACCCCCCCATTCACTGACACAAACACACAACACATACCCTCACTCACGATCTGGAACACACCAATACAGTATACCCCACTGGAAAACAAACCTCAATCCCACACACAACACACACCCTCACTCACGTTCTGGAACACACCAATACAGTATACCCCACTGGAAAACAAACCTCAATCACACACACAACACATACCCTCACTCACGATCTGGAACACACCAATACAGTATACCCCACTGGAAAACAACCTCAATCACACACACAACACATACCCTCACTCACGTTCTGGAACACACCAATACAGTATACCCCACTGGAAAACAAACCTCAATCACACACACAACAGATACCCTCACTCACGATCTGGAACACACCAATACAGTATACCCCACTGGAAAACAACCTCAATCACACACACAACACATACCCTCACTCACGTTCTGGAACACACCAATACAGTATACCCCACTGGAAAACAAACCTCAATCACACACACAACACATACCCTCACTCACGATCTGGAACACACCAATACAGTATACCCCACTGGAGAACAAACCTCAATCACACACACAACACATACCCTCACTCACGATCTGGAACACACCAATACAGTATACCCCACTGGAAAACAACCTCAATCACACACACAACACATACCCTCACTCACGATCTGGAACACACCAATACAGTATACCCCACTGGAAAACAACCTCAATCACACACACAACACATACCCTCACTCACGTTCTGGAACACACCAATACAGTATACCCCACTGGAAAACAAACCTCAATCACACACACAACACATACCCTCACTCACGATCTGGAACACACCAATACAGTATACCCCACTGGAAAACAAACCTCAATCACACACACAACACATACCCTCACTCACGATCTGGAACACACCAATACAGTATACCCCACTGGAAAACAACCTCAATCACACACACAACACATACCCTCACTCACGTTCTGGAACACACCAATACAGTATACCCCACTGGAAAACAAACTCAATCACACACACAACACATACCCTCACTCACGTTCTGGAACACACCAATACAATATACCCCACTGAAAAACAAACCTCAATCACACACACAACACATACCCTCACTCACGTTCTGGAACACACCAATACAGTATACCCCACTGGAAAACAACCTCAATCACACACACAACACATACCCTCACTCACGATCTAGAACACACCAATACAGTATACCCCACTGGAAAACAACCTCAATCACACACACAACACATACCCTCACTCACGTTCTGGAACACACCAATACAGTATACCCCACTGGAAAACAACCTCAATCACACACACACACATACCCTCACTCACGTACTGGAACACACCAATACAGTATACCCCACTGGAAAACAACCTCAATCACACACACAACACATACCCTCACTCACGATCTGGAACACACCAATACAGTATACCCCACTGGAAAACAAACCTCAATCACACACACAACACATACCCTCACTCACGATCTGGAACACACCAATACAGTATACCCCACTGGAAAACAAACCTCAATCACACACACAACACATACCCTCACTCACGATCTGGAACACACCAATACAGTATACCCCACTGGAAAACAAACCTCAATCACACACACAACACATACCCTCACTCACGTTCTGGAACACACCAATACAGTATACCCCACTGGAAAACAACCTCAATCACACACACAACACATACCCTCACTCACGTTCTGGAACACACCAATACAGTATACCCCACTGGAAAACAACCTCAATCACACACACAACAGATACCCTCACTCACGTTCTGGAACACACCAATACAGTATACCCCACTGGAAAACAAACCTCAATCACACACACAACACATACCCTCACTCACGATCTGGAACACACCAATACAGTTTACCCCACTGGAAAACAAACCTCAATCACACACACAACACATACCCTCACTCACATCTGGAACACACCAATACAGTATACCCCACTGGAAAACAACCTCAATCACACACACAACACATACCCTCACTCACGTTCTGGAACACACCAATACAGTATACCCCACTGGAAAACAAACCTCAATCACACACACAACACATACCCTCACTCACGTTCTGGAACACACCAATACAGTATACCCCACTGGAAAACAATCTCAATCACACACACAACACATACCCTCACTCACGATCTGGAACACACCAATACAGTATACCCCACTGGAAAACAAACCTCAATCACACACACAACACTGTACACAGCCCTAACTTAATCACACACACAACACTGTACACAGCCCTAACTTAATCACACACACAATACTGTACACAGCCCTAACTTAATCACACACAACACTGTACACAGCCCTAACTTAATCACACACAACACTGTACACAGCCCTAACTTAATCACACACACAACACTGTACACAGCCCTAACTTAATCACACACACAACACTGTACACAGACCTAACTTAATCACACACAACACTGTACACAGCCCTAAGTTAATCACACACAACACTGTACACAGCCCAAACTTAATCACACACAACACTGTACACAGCCCTAACTTAATCACACACACAACACTGTACACAGCCCTAACTTAATCACACACAACACTGTACACAGCCCTAACTTAATCACACACAACACTGTACACAGACCTAACTTTTTCACACACACAACACTGTACACAGCCCTAACTTAATCACACACAACACTGTACACAGCCCTAACTTAATCACACACAACACTGTACACAGACCTAACTTTATCACACACACAACACTGTACACAGCCCTAACTTAATCACACACAACACTGTACACAGCCCTAACTTTCCCCACTCACTGCCAACTTACCCCACACACTGTCACAAATACACAGGACCTATACCCCCTCACAAACAAGCTGAGAGGTTTACTATAAAACATACCCAGTTCACCAACCCACTTCCAATTACCATTCTGAAAGCTGATCGGACAGAGGGCCTTGGAGAGCATGCATGACTCCTCATAAAAACCATTTGAGTGTAATAAATTAAAGTGCTTTACAGTTACAATTAATATTATTATCATAGAGTGAACGCTACTGAGCTTAGCACCTATAAGGTAGACTATTCTGAACCATAATATGTTTAACGAACCTTAAAAAAAGTTAATGAATTATGTCAGTGTTTCCAGTATGTTTGTGTGTTAACTGTATACCTATGCAGAGTAAAGTTACAAGGTTGTAGTAGATTGTTATGTGGAAACTATGTGTGCAATGGTCCCACTTCAGCTCCAATTCCAAATCCGGAATCCTGGTGGGATAGGGAGGAAAGTTGACCCACTCCCAGACCCAGTTCTTACAGGGAAAGTAGGGACCCAAGCTCTCTCTCTCTCCCTTTCTCCCTCACTTCATCTCTCCTTCCCTCTCTTTCCCCCTTCCCATGTATTCCCCTTACACCTCTCACTCTCTGTTGCCCCCTTTTCATCTCTCCCTCTCTCTCCTGTCCTCCCTCTTTTTCTCTGTTTATCTCAGGCTCCAGTGACCTCGCTCAGCACTGGGACAAATTTAGCGGCTTGGTTACTGGAGCGACCAAATAGCCGGAGACAATAGAGAGAAAGTGGATGTGAGTGTGTGTGTTCATGTGTGTGTTTCTGAGAAACGAGTTGAGAGAGCAGAGAGCTCCTGGTTCCACAGATCCAGTTAAAGACACAGAGACACAAACAGCCGAGCAGGAAGTAAACAGACTGGGACCGCTGGTCCAGGGGAATGCAGACAGGGGAGAGTCTCCAGTCTCCATACTCCACACAACCAACAGCACCAAGGACACAAAAGCTCTATCTCAAATAATTTAAACTGGCTTGCTGTCCTTATCTCCTTTCGTTAATCTGCATTTAGTTGAAAGAAATGGACAGGAGAAAGTTAATTCCCAATACGTAACCCACATATTACTTTTTCCTATCCTGTTGAGTTGAAAGAAAGGAGAAGAGGCTAGAGTTTGGCTTGTGGTTGAAGCTAGGGTTAGGCTAACGGGTAGGGTAAGGGTTGAGCTGGGGTGTGGACATCAAGCTAGGGTTAGGCTAATGGCTAGGGTAAGGGTTGAGCTGGGGTGTGGACATCAAGCTAGGGTTAGTGTTAAGCTAATGGCTAGGGTCTCTGAATTCCCAATTTAACCCGACTATCCTTCCTTCGCTAAACTTCCAGCCGGCCTCAACTTGGTTGCCCGCTCTAACATCCTACCTCTAGACTGATAGAAGGCTAGGTAGAGTTTCCTCCATACCTCCCACACCTGTCTGCTCCCTTCAGATTAGAGTTATGGACTAGCTAGATGGAGAGCTTGTTTTCAGTCTGGGCTGGGGACATTCTATCTGCTTTCAACAGGAAGTATTGCAGCGGTGACCCAGTTTGTTGCTCGTAGTGGGGGTGAGTGGGGAATGTGGCTGGGTTATTCTGGGATGTTGGGATGGTCACTCTGTAGTCATAGCAACACGTAGATCCCCTTCTACTCCTTAGCCCACAGCATTCTGGAACTGCCATTGGTGCCATGTCACTGTGATGCCATGCCTTTCTCTTGTACCAACCCACATTCCATACCATACACAAACCAGCACTCCAATGAAGTCAGAAAAGCTCTGTTACTATTAGGTCCCAGGTTGAGTTACTACAGGTGTCAGGGAAGGTGACGTCACAGAAGCTACACTATACAGTGCTGTGAAAACATATTTTCCCCCTTTCTGATTTTCTCGATTTTTGCATATTTCTGATACTGAATGTTATCAGATCTTCAACCAAAACATAATATTAGATAAATGGAACCTGAGTTTACAAATTACAAAAAAAATGTACACTTATTTGATTTATTTAATTAACAAAGTTACGCAACACCCAATTCCCGTGTGAGAAAAAGTAATTTAGCCTTTACACTCAATAACTGGTTGTGCCACCTTTAGATGCAATGACTGCAACTAAATGCTTCCTGTAGTTGTTGATCAGTCTCTCACATCACTGTGGAGGAATTTTGGCCCACTCTTGCATGCAAAACTGCTTTAACTCTGCGACATTTGTGGTTATTGTTTTCAAGCATGAACTGCTCATTTCAAGTCTTGCCACAACACCTCAATTGGGATTAGGTCTGGACTTTGACTAGGCCATTCCAAAACTTAAAACGTGTTGCTTTTAAACTATTTTAATGTAGACATGATTGTGATTTGGATCATTGTTTTGCTGCATGACACAGCTGCACTTCAGCTTCACCTCACAGATGGATGGCCTGACATTCTCCTGTAGAATTCTCTGATATAGAGCAGATACATACACTCTGATACATTCATGGTTCCTTCTATTAAGGCAAGTCATCCAGGTCCAGAGGCAGCAAAGCATCCCCAAACCATCACACTAACACCACCACCACCAAGTAGAGAAAATTAGAAAGGGGGCAAATACTTTTATATATACTGCTCAAAAAAATAAAGGGAACACTTAAACAACACAATGTAACTCCAAGTCAATCACACTTCTGTGAAATCAAACTGTCCACTTAGGAAGCAACACTGATTGACAATAAATTTCACATGCTGTTGTGCAAATGGAATAGATAACAGGTGGAAATTATAGGCAATAAGCAAGACACCCCCAATAAAGGAGTGGTTCTGCAGGTGGAGACCACAGACCACTTCTCAGTTCCTATGCTTCCTGGCAGATGTTTTGGTCACTTTTGAATGCTGGCGGTGCTTTCACTCTAGTGGTAGCATGAGACGGAGTCTACAACCCACACAAGTGGCTCAGGTAGTGCAGCTCATCCAGGATGGCACATCAATGCGAGCTGTGGCAAGAAGGTTTGCTGTGTCTGTCAGCGTAGTGTCCAGAGCATGGAGGCGCTACCAGGAGACAGGCCAGTACATCAGGAGACGTGGAGGAGGCTGTAGGAGGGCAACAACCCAGCAGCAGGACCGCTACCTCCGCCTTTGTGCAAGGAGGAGCAGGAGGAGCACTGCCAGAGCCCTGCAAAATGACCTCCAGCAGGCCACAAATGTGCATGTGTCTGCTCAAACTGTCAGAAACAGACTCCATGAGGGTGGTATGAGGGCCCGACGTCCACAGGTGGGGGTTGTGCTTACAGCCCAACACCGTGCAGGACGTTTGGCATTTGCCAGAGAACACCAAGATTGGCAAATTCGCCACTGGCGCCCTGTGCTCTTCACAGATGAAAGCAGGTTCACACTGAGCACATGTGACAGACGTGACAGAGTCTAGAGACGCCGTGGAGAACGTTCTGCTGCCTGCAACATCCTCCAGCATGACCGGTTTGGCGGTGGGTCAGTCATGGTGTGGGGTGGCATTTCTTTGGGGGGCCGCACAGCCCTCCATGTGCTCGCCAGAGGTAGCCTGACTGCCATTAGGTACCGAGATGAGATCCTCAGACCCCTTGTGAGACCATATGCTGGTGTGGTTGGCCCTGGGTTCCTCCTAATGCAAGACAATGCTAAACCTCATGTGGCTGGAGTGTGTCAGCAGTTCCTGCAAGAGGAAGGCATTGATGCTATGGACTGGCCCGCCCGTTCCCCAGACCTGAATCCAATTGAGCACATCTGGGACATCATATCTCGCTCCATCCACCAACGCCACGTTGCACCACAGACTGTCCAGGAGTTGGCGGATGCTTTAGTCCAGGTCTGGGAGGAGATCCCTCAGGAGACCATCTGCCACCTCATCAGGAGCATGCCCAGGCGTTGTAGGGAGGTCATACAGGCACGTGGAGGCCACACACACTACTGAGCCTCATTTTGACTTGTTTTAATGACATTACATCAAAGTTGGATCAGCCTGTAGTGTGGTTTTCCACTTTAATTTTGAGTGTGACTCCAAATCCAGACCTCCATGGGTTGATAAATTGGATTTCCATTGATTATTTTTGTGTGATTTTGTTGTCAGCACATTCAACTATGTAAAGAAAAAAGTATTTAATAAGATTATTTCTTTCATTCAGATCTAGGATGTGTTGTTTAAGTGTTCCCTAAATTTTTTTGAGCAGTGTATACAGTGCTGTGAAAAAGTATGTGGATACCCCTTCAAATTAGTGGATTCAGCTATTTCAGCCACCCTGTTGCTGACAGGTGTATTAAATCAAGTACACTACCATGCAATCTCCATAGACAAACACTGGCAGTAGAATGGCCTTACTGAAGAGCTCAGTGACTTTCAACGTGGCACCTTCATAGGATACCACCTTTACAAGTCAGTTTGTCAAATTTCAGTCCTGCTAGAGCTGCCCTGGTGAACTGTAAGTGCTGTTATTGTGAAGTGGAAACGTCTAGGAGCAACAACGGCTCAGCCGCGAAGTAGTAGGACACACAAGCTCACAGAACGGGACCGTCGAGTGCTGAAGCACGTAAAATAGTCTGTCGGTTGCAACATTCACTACCGAGTTCCAAACTGCCTCTGGAAGCAACATCAGCCCAAGAACTGTTGGTCGGCAGCTTCATGAAATGGGTTTCCATGGCCGGCAGCCGCACAAAAGCCTAAGATCACTATGCGCAATGCCAAGCGTCGGCTGGAGTGGTGTAAAGCTCGCCGCCATTGGACTCTGGAGCAGTGGAAATGTGTTCTCTGGAGTGATGATTCACGCTTCACCATCTGGCAGTCTGACGAACAAATCTGGATTTGGTGAATGCCAGAAGGCTACCTGCCCCAATGCATAGAGCCAACTGTAAAGTTTGGTGGAGGAGGAATAATGGTCTGGGGCTGTTTTTTCATGGTTCGGGCTAGGCCCCTTAGTTCTAGTGAAGGGAGATCTTAACGCTACAGCATACAATGAAATTCTAGACGATTCTGTGCTTCCAACTTTGTGGAAACAGCTTGGGGAAGGCCCTTTCCTGTTTCAGGATGACAATGCCACCGTGCACAAAGCAAGGTCCATACAGAAATGGTTTGTTGAGATTGGTGTGGAAGAACTTGACTGGCCTGCACAGAGCCCTGACCTTAACCCCATCGAACACGTTTGGGATGAATTGGAACGCAGACTGCGAGCAAGGACCAATCGCACAACATCAGTGCCCAGCTCGTGGCTGAATGAAAGCAAGCCCCCATAGCAATGTTCCAACATCTAGTGAAAAGCCTTCACAGAAGAGTGGAGGCTGTTATAGCAGCAAAAATGGGGACCAACTCCATATTAATGCCCATGATTTTGCAATGAGATGTTTGACGAGCAGGTGTCCACATACTTCGGTCATGTAGTGTACCTCAACTTTACTATTTTTGTCCACTCAATGCTTTGAAAGAAAATCCCCACACACGTATTTTGCTGTGTTTTCTGACAAAGTCAAATGAAATTTGGTTGGTCAAAAACCAAGTCAGTGTTTAATAGCGGAGGTCTCGCTAGCCCATGTCTTTTTTTCTGGAATAGCCTACCCATCTGGGACTGTCAGTATTGATGAGTCTCTCCATAAGACAGACATTTAACACAGAGGGGACTTTCCAACAGAAAACCTCCCTATGGAAGTGCCCATGCGACCTGGTGGGGATTTATTTTGGGACTCACACACACTTTTATTAAACACTTCATAATGGCAATTAGTGAGGTTAAGTAGAGTGTGAGAGGCAACTAAAGAGATGTTGCACAGACAGATAGAGAGGTGGGGGGGGCGGCCCTGTCGTGAAGGAGAGTACAGGACAGCTGGACTGTCATACAAGGACTTATTATTCAGCCTCAAAGCACTCCACATACAGCAGATACTGTACATCAACAGGTTTATTGTGTGTGTATGCACACATGTCGGAGCAAGAGAATTATCCAATGATAATGTGATAGTCATACTGTACTCCTACCAGCAAACTGTCATAAAACAGACATGACAAAATAACAGTAGGCCTACACAATTAGTTGTACTTGTTACTTTATTCATAATACAGCACTACAAACAGAATTAGAATGAGCAGAACTAACATTCCAATTCAAAGCAATGTTCCATGACATGAGGACAGGCAGCCATATTGGCTGTACCATGTTCTTCTGGAATGTTCTGTTGCATTCATGCTTATCACATCTTTCCGAATTTGGTGCCTTTCTCAGTATTCAACAGCCACAACAATGACACATTCTGATGTGCCTCTATGTTAGATCGTAGGTTAGAGCTCTGTGGCATATGAGTAGGGCAATACAAGGGGATCAAAGCAGGGTTCCTTTACAATATAGCAGATCTAATATAGCTTTTATACACATTGCTAGTATAATTATCTCACCAGCACAGTGCTGGGTTTAGTCTCACACTAATCAGCCATACTCTATGTAGATTATAACATGTTTAATACTATACAGCTGCAACGGGCGAGAGCTCTTGGAGCACTGAGAACCACTGCTATCGAGCACCACCTGGAGGCAGAGAAGATAAGTACAAGTAATGAGCTGAACAGTGGTGGAAGGTCAGGCACAGCTAGGACAAGGAATAAAGAGCTCTCTGTACAAGTGCGTGTTAATGTTTCAGAGTAGGCCTGACAGTGTCTGTTACAAGCAGTAGAGAGACGGGAGAGGACAGGTCACTTTGTTACAGGTCACCTGCCTGCAGCCTGCCATTCAGGACCTTCACAAAAGCATAACAGAAAACAGTATTGTACACACAGAAACAATACATCATCTTCAAGCAAATAATTGCAGAACCAATATCAATTGAAACCCAAAACAATTTCCATAATAACATACAAACAAGCAAAAACCAATCATTACGTTTGGCAGTGAAACGCTTCCCTTAAACAAAACTCAACAAGCACAGTCATATGCACCATCATCGGGAAAACCCCACACGTCTTTTTCTACCTTAGATAGAGGAAATACTATTGGCCTCCAGAAACAAAGAGCCTGAGTATTACTATGCATTTCCACCTGTGCAAAGTTTGCATCTAAAAATAGAAGACAAAGCTAAAAAAAAAACACCTTCTTTACCATCATCTATATAGCATTATTCACACCTTAAGATCTTGTAATTTTATATTTGACCTTTAGTCCTCCCTTCAAAAAAGGGAAAATCTGCAGTTACTAAAGCCATTTGGCAGTAGCAATATATGTGTTGTATTGATTTTTGAAGACTAACTTAAAATGCCTCATTAGCTTAGTTTGTTTAACTGTCGTACCCCATCAGAACCCCAAAAAGAAAACTGATTTACTCGAAAGTTGGTAAACAAAGTACATTTAAACAAGCACTGTATCGCCTCAAAACATTGTTAAAACTATTATTTTGATATCATAGATGGTCAGGCCTTAGCAGCCATAGCTCTGTATATGAACTTGTTGTTTTATTTCTTGTAATTATCAAGGGGCAAACTTAGCACAGGTGATAAGGCTTAGCAGGCCTGTATTCTGTGTAGTGATGTACAACTCCATACTTACTGTCCCAACACTCATTCATCCGATTTAAAATGTAGGATATTAGAAGAGGCTAACAAAAATCATAAAATAAAAAATATGTGTGGAGGAATTAAAGGATCACAAATACTTCTAATATCAAGCACACCTCCTAAAACAGGAAAACAATGAAATTGCCAAGTTCAAAATCACTGCAGAAATTAAAGCGAGCAGAACTAGAATTTAAGCAAATTGGCGATTGTGAATATTTTAGTATTCATATTTAAGACTAAAAAGTAAATACTGGTCTGGAAAGGAAAAATGGCAGCCCTAGCACATAGGTACACTACATGACCAAAAGTATGTGGACACCTGCTCGTTGAACATCTCATTCCAGAATCATGGGCATTAATATGGAGTTGGTCCCCCCTTCGCTGCTACAACAGCCTCCACTCTTCTGGGAAGGATTTCCACTAGATGTTGGAACATTGCTGCAGGGACTTGCTTGCATTCAGCCACAAGAGCATTAGTGAGGTCGGGCACTGATGCTGGGCGATTAGGCCTGGCTCGCAGTTGGCGTTCCAATTCATCTCAAAGCTGTTCGATGGGGTTGAGGTCAGGGCTCTGTGCAGGCCAGTCAAGTTCTTCCACACCAATCTCAACAAACCATTTCTGTATGGACCTCGCTTCGTGTACAGTGCATTGTTATGCTAAAACAGCAAAGGGCCTTCCCCAAACTTTTGGCATAATGTTGGAAGCACAGAAACGTCTAGAATGTCATTGGAGCGTTAAGATCTCTTCACTGCAACTAAGGGGCCTAGCCCCAACCATAAAAAAAAAATGTCCCAGACCATTATTCCTTCTTCACGAAAGATTTGTCCGTCGGACTACCAGATGGTGAAGCGTGATTCATCACGCCAGAGAACGCGTTTCCACTGCTCCAGAGTCCAATGGCAGCAAGTTTTACACCTCTCCAGCTGATGCTTGGCATTGCGCATGGTGATCTTAGGCTTGTATGCGGCTGCTCGGCCATGGAAAACCATTTCATGAAGCTCCAGACTAACAGTTTTTGTGCTGACGTTGCTTCCAGAGGCAGTTTGGAACTTGATAGTGTGTGTTACAATCAAGGACAAACAATTTGTACGTGCTATAGCACTCGGCGGTCCCATTCTGTGAGCTTGTGTGGCCTACCACTTCACACCTGAGCCGTTGTTGCTCCTAGATGTTCCCACTTCACAATAACAGCACTTACAGTTGACCGGGGCAGCTTTAGCAGGGCAGAAATTTTACGAACTGACTAGTTGTAAAGGTGGCATCTTATGAAGGTGCCACGTTGAAAGTCACTGAGCTCATCAGTAAAGCCATTCTACTGCCAATGTTTGTCTATGGCGACTGCATGTCTGAGTGCTCGATTACATACACCATTTAGCAACGGGTGTGGCTGAAATAACTGAAACCACTAATTTGAAGGGGTGTCCACATACACTATATATAAAAAAGTATTTCCTTACTGAGATGGGCTAATTTACAATAACACTACATTGAGGGCTATAAATGTGACTCTTCACCTATATTTCAGACTGGTTATTATCGTTAATATTAACTACTTTTAACTAACTAGCCTTTGAAAAGAGAGGCAAAAGTTGTCTGTGGAGTACATTCACTTGCATTGTGTGTAGGACAGTAAGGACAAGGACAGTAAGACAACAAAGCATTCTGATCAGCACTGCAGGGTAAAGACTTCTCCCTGGGGGTATGTATACTATTAAAAAACAATGACAAGGGGATCAAAAGGAGATGTTTCTTAATGACTTATCTTGAAAATAGGCCTTGCAACCAAAACGTGGTCAATAAATCAGTAAAAGTATGTATCGAAAATCTCCTTTCAATGCACCTTGTCTGTTTTTCAAGAGCACACAAAAAACGCTGCAGAGAAATTAGAAAAACAAAAACAAAAGGACTAAACAGGAGAAGAGGAGGACCACCAAAGCACTGAGGCTCCATGAATATACATGGCAATGAGAATTCATACTTGCTCTCACTGGAGGAGATGTAGTCAGCCAGTGTGTAGCTAGCTATTATTTTAACCTTGGGAGAGAAGACCGGTCTTTAAGGGTTAAAATATAGCGTATGGCAGCAAACACATCAGCAGCCTGACAACCGGCAGAAAGCTTTTTCTGGACACTTACAACAGTGGCCAATAGGAAACAAATTGAACAGGTCTTCCGTCGGGAACAAAAAAGTTAACTGCAATGACAGCTGCGTTTTCATACGTACAGTGCTGCTTGGCCCTCAAATAAATAAATACCTATGGTGTTACATTGAGCAGCAAATGACTTTCATGAAATGTGGCACAGGGAAAACTATATAGTTGGATACTTCAAGAAACACATTGCTGGGTTTGTACCTTCCATTACTAGCGCCATAGCTCAGAGGCAGTGTGATACAAGCAATACAAGGCAACAGAGAGCAAAAGGGAACATGCTCTTCTAAGTGCTATACTCTGTGTCTCTCTGGGGCGTATGACTGGCTTTTGATGCAAGTGATTGTGTCTTGTCCCAATTTTAAATAACCTGGTACATTACATCTGTGTGTTCCAATCCTCTCAAGCTATGAATGTCTTTATAACCTTCTGTATGATCTGTCCACAGCCGGGACATGGAGCGTGGAACTTGTGCAGCTTCCTGGCGCAGGAGAAGCAGGTTAGCAGGTGAGCCGTGCGGCCGTGTATAATACTCCCATTACGCGGACGCATCCGACACAGCTTACAAGGCTCCAACAGCGCCTCGGGCCTAACCTCTACTTCCATCCCCAGGCTTTCCTGACTCTCTCCCCCAGAGAGCTGCTCCTCCCTGGGAAGGGCTCGCGGCCTAGGACCCTTGCCCTTCCCTGGAACCCCGGGGGGCAGCAGGCGGTCGGGGGTGGAGTGGGAGGGCAGGATGACGGGGTCAGACACGGTCCTGAGGCAGTCTGGGACGTCAATGCCTGTGTCGCTTTCCTCCTCATCGTCTCGCGGGGCCAGAGAACTGCATGCTGGGATGTCGGGGACGGAAAGTGAGTGGACCAACCGTGGGACGTCTTTGTACCAGTTCTTGCGTAGAGCCCAGCAGCGTACACAGTAGCGCTGGAGAGGAGAGTTGTACTTCCTGCACTCTGTACACTGCCATGCATCCTGAGAGAGTTAGAGAATGTGTTAGACAAGAGGTAGCTATAAGGAACTATCAGTATCATGTGAGACAGAGGCAGAGACAGTCAGATAGAGGGAGACAAAGTAGAGCGAAAGAGATCGAGACAAAAAGATGGAAAACAAAAGATGGAGACGGACCTGTGTAGAGATCTCTATATCTGTATCATCACTCAGACACTGAGAGTCCTCATCTGGCTCCTCCTGCATCTGAGGAGAGAAGAGAGACACTCATCAGTCACATAAACTACGTTTCCATATAGTTTTTATGAGAGTAAAGTCATACCGTATAAAAAAAGACCGCTGTGTTCGGTTAAATTTTATAAATGCCGACAGATCATTTATACATTCGGCATGGTGGGAACGTTTTGTTTCTAAAATTAATTCATGCTAGAAATGGCGGTGGAAATGCCTTTATGTGCAAATATTGTTGTAATAACCATCCTATGGAAGTAATGTCACGTGATCTGGTGTGTGGTCCTCCCTAGGGCTGTGGCGGGCATGACATTTTGTCAGCCAGTGATTGTCAAGCAAGTAACTGTCGGTCTCATGGTAATAGAGGCGTTAATTAACATAAAAACATTTAGCATCTCCTGGCTTACACACAAGCCACTGATGTAGACCATTGGAACAGCTACATTTTTAAAAGTCTAATAAATCCATGTAATATATCCTATACCTTCGCAATAAATCCATTATAGACAGGTCTAAAGAAGCATGATATGAAGAAAATGTAGTCTATATCAGAAGAACAGAATAGCATATTCTGAGTTGTCCTTATGTTAGGTCCTGATCTGGCTATGCCATATGGCTGTGGGCTACACTAGTTCATTTAACAGACGAGATTTGCTTAGAATTCCGTGGCATTATTTTATAGTATGAAGAATACAATTGAACAAAGCTGAATAAAATAGAAAGGATATTTTCTCCAAACAATTTGAGGGAGTGCGCACATACGGATTTTCTGTGTTGAGTGGTTTAAGAAATAGGTATTCCTATATGCTTAATTTAGAGTTATTAATGTAACTTTAGTTCTACAAACGTTGGGCTATATGTTTGGATTTTTAATACATTGTAAGGCTGCATGATGCGACTAATGATAATTTGAATAAAAGTTGCTTGAAAGGCATGAGCTCTGCTTTGTTTTTTTGAACAGGCTGTACACACATCAGTCTCTCGTTCACAATTTGACAAGCACTTGATAATGCCTAGAATTTCACGGTGGCATCCCCTTTGGCGGCCAGTGGCCGTTGTGCCCTTCTGCCTGAGTGCTGAGCACTCAGAATCTCCATCGCACTCACATGGCTCTCCATCACGTGATCAGGTCTTTCTCACAGGCTACAAGTGAAGACAGACACATCGGGGACGCAACTGCACACGTTCTTATCCAATTCCAAGGTGGATATTGGAAGAACTGTACACATTTACTTTGTCAGCCAACAAGATGAGTAGGCCTAACGTACAGCAAAAGCACTAGCCTATGTCAATCTACTTTCCCCCATAGCACAAAAGTCGACCTATTCTATTCTGTGTGAGAAATAAATATTCCAAACAGTCTAGGACAGTTGTGGGATGTGATAGATCCCAAATTAATACAACAACTAGCATCAAAAAACATTTTACACGCAATGTGGCTGACGCAATAGATCAGAAAGTTTAGCTTAAAATGTTGATAAACTATCAGGCTGTTTCATCACATTAAAAGCGCAGCAATGCGCACACGGCAGTAGGCTATAAGTGTGAATGTTCCAATAGTGGGACAAGACCATTATCAAAAGTGACCACAAATTAAATTATGCATGTAATGCTTTTATTATAAAGCTGCATTTTTAAATGGTGAAAATGAACTTCCCCAAACTTGTAACTCACGGGCTGCTTATGTATGCCAGTTAGGCTCTACACCCCTTGTAAAGCAGATTGTGCTTAATTTTAAGACGTTATTTGGCCACTTTAGTTGTGATACAAACCTTATTAAAACATACAGGCTTATGGGCTAGGCTACATGAGGTGTGATACAAACCTTATTAAAACATACAGGCTTATGGGCTAGGCTACATGAGGTGTGATACAAACCTTATTAAAACATACAGGCTTATGGGCTAGGCTACATGAGGTGTGATACAAACCTTATTAAAACATACAGGCTTATGGGCTAGGCTACATGAGGTGTGCGACTATGATTAGAAAAAGTCAAACAAAAAGGCATTATTTCTTATGCTGGGCATCATTCACAAGTGATAGGCCAATATTGTCACCCATCAGACTATTCTTGATTTAATCTTGTCTTTACATATACTATATACTAAATAATGTGTGAAATTCGTTTTGATTTAGAATGGACCATTATCATGCATCTGTATCGAAACTGGCAGCGGGAAAAAAACATGTAATCTATGCACTTAAATAGCGCATGGAGGACACTTTTCCTGTGGTCCATTTTCATGCCAGCCAAGTAGACTATACTCCTGTTGTAAATATAAGCAATGTGCTTAATATTAAGAAAGTTGAGAAATAAATATAGAAGGCACAGCCAGTAGAAAGCTGATGGAATACTCTTTTTAGTTAAGGCCATCACTGTTTTCTCGGGCAATTGCATAGCCTATAGAAATGTGGCGCAACAAGAACTAATGTGCTCTCATGAAGTGTTTGATTAGATTTTCGATTGCATTTGCATTGATGTCAGAGTGATTAGAGGGACAATAGAGTGCTGAGTACCAGGCAGTTAGCAAGGTAGGCTACTAATGACCATCAGCAGCATCAGAGCTTGGAGAAGCCTAATCACTGTGACTAAACTGTCACATGGAATTTGACTGCCTGTAATACGGTCACGCAACAGACTAGTCCTCCCACTACAACTTGGGAAACCATGCAGTTTATTAGGCTGCAGATTAAATAAGTTATGATCTTCACAGGGTGGTGAAAGTGCACAGTGATGAGCTTGACATCTCTTTCCAAAAGATAGAGGGTCTTATTCTGGTGACATGATGATCGATGCCTGACTGCCGTTTGACAACTACAAATATTCTTTGTCTTATCCATAATAATCTCGTCATAAAGATAAGCCTACCCACACTGTCTCTGGGAACTGTTGGCTAGAGTGCACGTGCCAAGACATTTCGTTTAAAGGTTAAATAAAATAAATAAATAGTGCTATTTAAACGCAACAGTTTGTGACAGAACTATCAGTAGAGTTGAAAATGCGATGGAAACTTTAGATTTTTATTTGGTCAACGAAAACTTGAAAAGATAAGTACATTGTGTGCACTACGTCATCACGTACTGCATATTTTCTTGATGAATATTTGCATGGAAATCTGTCGCTAATCGGATGGAAATCGACCTAAATCCAAAAAAACATGGGTAGATGGCAGCATTCGCGCAAAACTGAAAATGAAAACCATCGCAAGGTGACAGGGAATATGGTCGAATTCAAAACAGTACAGTTATGCCCTCTGTAAGGCAATAAAACAGTCAAAATGTCAGTACAGAGACGACGTGGAAACACAATTCAATGGTTCAGACACGAGACGTACAGTACAGTTCCAGTCAAAAGTTTGGACACACCTAGTCAGTCCAGGGGTTTTCTTTATTTTTTACATTGTAGAATAATAGTGAAGACATCAAAACTATAAAATAACACATATGGAATCATGTAGTAAGCAAAATAATAAGTGTTCAACAAATCAAAATATATTTGAGATCCTTCAAAGTAGCCACCCTTTGTCTTGATGACAGCTTTACACACTCTTGGCATTCTCTCAACCAGCTTCACGAGGTAGTCACCTGGAATGCATTTCAATTAACAGGCGTGCCTTTTTAAAAGTGAATTTGTGGAATTTCTTTCCTTTTCAATGCGTTTGAGCCAATCAGTTGTGTTGTGACAAGGTAGGGGTAGTATACAAAAGAAAGCCCTATTTGATAAAAGACCAAGTCCACATTATGCCAAGAACATCTCAAATAAGCAAAGAGAAACGATAGTCCATCATTACTTTAATACATGTAGGTCAGTCAATCCGCAAAATGTCGAGGAACTTTGAAAGTTTCTTCAAGTGCAGTCGCAAAAACAATAAAGAGCTATGATGAAACTGGCTCTCACGAGGACCGCCACAGGAAAAGACCGAGGTACCTCTGCTGCTGAGGATAAGTTCAGTAGAGTTACCAGCCTCAGACATCTGTAATTAACTACATCTCAGAATGCAGCCCAAATAAATGCTACAGAGTTCAAGTAACAGACACATCAACTGTTAGAGGAGACTGCGTGAATCAGGCCTTCATGGTCAAATTGCTGCAAAGAAACCACAACTAAAGGACACCAATATGAAGAAGAAACTTGCCTGGGCCAAGAAACACAAGCAATGGACAT
Organism: Salmo trutta; assembly: GCF_901001165.1. NCBI lineage: Eukaryota > Metazoa > Chordata > Actinopteri > Salmoniformes > Salmonidae > Salmo > Salmo trutta. Next base: position 35,864,167 of record NC_042972.1, on the reverse strand, counting down.
TAGACCAGTGGAAATCTGTCCTTTGGTCTGATGAGTCCAAATTTGAGACGCAGAGTAAGTGAACGGATGATCGCCGCACGTGTGGTTCCCACTGTGAAGCATGGAGGTGGTGGTGTGATGGTGCGTTGCTGGTGACACTGATTTATTTAGAATTCAAGGCACACTTAACCAGCATGGCTACCACAGCATTCTGCAGCGATACACCATCCCATCTGGTTTGCACTTAGTTTTAGGTTTTATTTAACTAGGCAAGTCAGTTAAGAACAAATTCTAATTTACATTGACGGCCTTCCCCGGCCGGCCAAGCCCTAACAACGCTGGGCCAATTATAACTACAACCTAAAACTTCTTACCTAGGACTATTGAAGACTCATGTTAAAAGGAACCACCAGCTTTCATATGTTCCCATGTTCTGAGCAAGGCACTTAAACGTTAGCTTTCTTACATGGCACATATTGCACTTTTACTTTCTTCTCCAACACTTTGTTTTGCATTATTTAAAACAAATTGAATATGTTTCATTATTTATTTGAGGCTAGTCTTCCCCTGTGGCTCAGTTGGTAGAGCATGGTGTTTGCAACGCCAGGGTTGTGGGTTCGATTCCCACGGGGGGCCAGTACAAAAAAAATGCATGAAATTAAATGTATGCATTTACTACTGTAAGTCGCTCTGGATAAGAGCGCCTGCTAAATGACTAAAATGTAAAATGATTTTATTGATGTATTATATTAAGTTAAAATAAGTGTTCATTTAGTATTGTTGTAATTGTCATTATTACAAATAAACAAAAAAATAATAATAATACAAAAAATAATAATAATAGAAAAATAAAATAAATGTAAAAAAATCTGCCAATTAATCGGTAGCGGCCTTTTTTGGCCCTCCAATAATCGGTATCGGCGTTGAAAAATCAATCGGTCGACCTCTAGTGTCAACTCCTTCAAGACTAGTTGACAAGCATTCAAGGTGAAGCTGGTTGAGAGAACGCCAAGAGTGTGCAAAGCTGTCAAGGCAAAGGGTGGCTACTTTGAAGAATCTCAAATATATTTTGATTTGTTTAACACTTTTGATTTTTACATGATCCTATATGTTATTTCCTAGTATTGATGTCTTCACTATTATTCTACAAAGTAGAAAAAATTAAGGAAAAACCTTGAATGAGTAGGTGTCCAAACGTTTGACTGGTACTGTATGTGGAAGGGACTCCAGACAATCATGGATTACAAAGGGAAAACCAGCCATGTCACAGACACCGACGTCTTGCTCCCGGACAAGCTAAACACCTTCTTCGCCCGCTTTGAGGATAGCAGTGCCAACAAAGCGGCCTGCTTTCCAGGACTGTGGGCTCTTGTTCTCCGTGGCCGACATGAGTAAGACATTTAATCGTGCTAAACCTCATAAGGCTGCCGGCCCAGACGGGATCCCTAGCCGCGTCCTCAGAGCATGCGCAGACCAACGCTGGAGTGTTTAAGGACATATTCAAATTCCTGCCATCTGGACAAGATCAATACCTATGCAAGAATGCTGTTCATTGACTATAGCTCAGCATTCAACACCATAGTACCCTCCAATCTCATCATTAAGCTCGGGGCCCTGGGTCTGAATCCCACCCTGTGCAACTGGGTCCTGGACTTCCTGACGGGCCACCCTCAGGAGGTGAAGGTAGAAAACAACACCTCCACTACGCCAATCCTCAACACAGGGGCCCCACGGGTGTGTGCTCAGCCCCCTCCTGTACTCCCCGTTTACCCATGACTGTTTGGCCACACACGCCTCCAACTCAATCATCAAGTTTGCAGTAGTAGGCCTGATTATCAACAATGATGAGACCAGCCTACAGGGAGGAAGTGAGGGCCCTGGAGGAGTGGTGCTGATCGTGGACTTCAGTAGACAGCAGAGGGAGCACGTGTCAATCCACGGGGCCGCAGTGGAGAAGGTGAAAAGCTTAAAGTTCCTCGGCATACACATCACTGACAATCTGAAATGGTCCACCCACACAGACAGTGTGGTGAACAAGGTGCAACAGCACCTCTTTAACCTCAGGAGGCTGAACAAATTCAGCTTGGTCGCTAAGACCCTCAAACTTTTACAGATACACCATTGAGAGGATTCTGTCGGGCTGCATCTCCACCTGGTACGGCAACTGCACCGCCCACAACCGCAGGGCTCTCCAGAGGGTGGTGCAGTCTGCCCAACTTATCACCGGGGGCACACTGCCTGCCCTCCAGGACACCTACAGCACCCGATGTCACAGGAAGGCCAAAAAGATAATCAAGGACATCAACCACCTGAGCCATGGCCTGTTCACCTGCTAACATCCAGAAGGCGAGGTCAGTACAGGTGCATCAAATCTGGGCACGAGACTGAAAAATACCATCCATCTCAAGGCCATCAGACTTAAATAGGCATCACTAACCGGCTTCCACCCAGTACCCTGCACAGAACTTAGTCACTAGCCGGATACCACTCAGTCACTCAAACCTGCACCTTAGAGGCTGCTGCCCAACGTACATAGACATGGAATCACTTTAATAAGGTAACATACTGTTTTACTAATTTCATATGTATATATTGTACTCTAGTCAATGCCACTCATACATTGCTCATCCTAATATTTCTATATTCCATTCTTTTACTTTTAGATTCTGTGTAATGTTAGATATTACTGCACTGAGCTAGGAACACAAGCATTACGCTACACCCGCAATAACATCTGCTAAATAGGTGTATGTGACCAATACAATGTGATTTGAACCTAGCTATAGTCTGAAATAATACTCTATAGTACAAGAGCTATAAAGAGAACATATAATTGTTTAAGTACCACTTAACATAGAGACTACAGGAGAACAGTCCTACCTCCTTATCAGCCTTCTCCTCTTTTCCTCCTCCCTCCTCTTCAGGTGGTGGCTCTCCTTCTCCTCCACTCCCTTCTTCCAGCACGGCCTCCTTCATTTCCACGCTCACCTGTTCACTTCCCCCCTCCGTCAGGAACCACAGGTCGTCCGTCGTGTCCGACACGATCGCTGTGTCCTCATCCTGCGCAGGAGACAGCTGATCCCTCAGTCAGGATGTGTGTGATCTCATCACTGTATGACTATTCTCCCTGAGTTTACCCCCTTGACAAGCAAATAAACTGACTATAGTAAACAGCATATTTTTCTTACTTGATTAGTGTGGATGTCCGTAGAGCCGTTGCTTCTGCGACTGTAGTTGTTACGCAGATTACCCAGAAACCACCAGGGCAGCCCTGAGAGGTCCCACTCGTCTAGTGTGACATCGAGCTTGGGGCGTTTGCAGGCCGACTGGGGCAAGCCATCTAAAGAGTCTGAGGGAGGGGCCACAGGGGGGTTGGGACTCAAATAATATAGCAGTTATATATAACCATGTGAGTGAGTTTACCTTCGTCAGGCTCCCGGGGTCGTCTCTGAGACGGAGTCTGCATGGGGAGGGCCTCGTCACTGGCCACAACCAGGCCCGCCTTGGCCACGGCCCCACACACCTACACAAGTAGGAGGGGAGGAGGAGAGCCAATCAGATAACAGAGCAGAAACTGGGCACTTGGCGAAACCACAGCTCCTTCACAGCACGGCCTAGTGGTCAGGGGGAGGGTGGGGGACAGATTGGGGTGGGTGGGTGTAGGGGCAGGTCAGTGGAATAGGTCCATGGGTACTGGGGCAATGGAGGGCCACATAAGGACAGATAGGGCAACAGAGCCACACACATTCAGAGAAAGGTTGAAAATGAAAGGAGACAAGAGTGACTGACTACAATCTGCCTATATTAATCTGGAATCCTACATGCTTGGTGTTTGTGTGTGCATGAACCAGACAAGCATTAGTATGGACACACCACACCGCAGATGCAGCGTTCAATCTTCCATGATCACACACAAGTCGGAAAACTATTCAACACGATGCCGTGATTAGATGACAAGTGACTACATCTTTAATTGGTCTGCATGCATTTCTTGACGAAGAGGAGCCAGTCCTCCCATATTAACTTTATTTTTGTTATTTTTCAAATTGCAATACACAAAGACTGAGGGAATTTATATTTTTAATTTATAATATCAGTCAGTGATTTCGGCATGCCTCTTCTCAACAAAAGTTGCAGTCACAGATAATTATAAACCCATTGATCACTATCCATATGATCAACATTCATTCATTAATTCTTCTCTAGTCATATCTCACTGTAAACTCCCATATCCACTATTGGCCTAGAGGCAACTAATGCTAAGTGGAAACAAGAGGTGTTGGGGTAAGAAACCATTGCGGTGTTGGTGAAGGGGGAGAAGGGCAGTATGGGTGTTAGGGAGAAGGGGAAGTGGGGTTTGTTATTTCGGTGGAAGAGAGAGGTGGCAGATTTTGCGTGGAGGGGGAAGTTTGAGAAGTTTGGGGAAGGTGCAGGTGTGGGGCAGGTAGAGAGAGGAAGGGGTAGATGGGGGAGTGGGTGTTTGAACCGAGACTGGATCAGGAGCTGTGTTCCTCCAGCAGGTTTGGGGCAGAGAAGAGAACTCTGAGACAGACAGAGACAGTGACTCTGCCCCCCATGCTCTGAGTGGTGCTGGTGGGTCCGGCAGTGTTGTGTGTTGGAACTCCACCAGGCCAGGCCAGAGATGGGGATGTACAGAGACGGTGCTACTCTGTACACATAAACACCTGCGAAGACAGTGGCCCTCCCCTCCCCTCACAACACACAAGCTACCTGCTCAATAAACTTGGGAAAACCAACCAACCGCTCTACATTTTCAATGCAACTAATCATTTTAAAATCAGTTGATTGTATTCCAACTTTGATAATGGGGTTAAAGACTACAAAATCAGTTGGCCAGAACAATTGATATCTCAACAATGAAGCTGAGCGCATGGCTCATTACATTTTGAAGAGACAGGCGGATTGAGCTACACTGGGGGGGTTGTGTGTGGTGAGGTGGTGGGCTTGAGGGTCCCTGTTTCTCCTGAGCACCATGCTTCAGCTTTACCTGACCGCGGTCCTCCACTCCGCCCTCTACACACTCACGGCCCACAGAAAGACTCTCTGCAGCGTCTGCGTTTCAGAATGAGATACAGTAACACACAAAACACACCCTGCCCTTTAATTAACACACTACGCACACACACTCACTGACACACACCCTATAACACTATAGGTACACTGTAGCTCTGGTTTCTTCGATGAATTCTGCAGGGCAAATGAGTTAAACACCTCCACACATGCACATCAAGAGAGATCCAGGTCTACAGTTTACACATCGAGAGAGATCTATGTCTACAGTTTACACATGCACACCTTTCACCTCCAACCAGCAAGACTGAGCTTATAGAGAAAAAGGCAATACAAAGAGAGACTGATTCGTCACTGGTTGGTAAAACCATCATTCTTAAAGCTTCAACATTCATTAAGACCCTAAAAGTAGATGATTTGACTGTACACGTGAGGAAAAAGAGAAAATATGTAAATTGATTTCACATCAACAATCATCCCACACTCAATCCAGACAAAGCAGCATTGCATTAGTCTTTCACCTGTTTCAGCCAGGATCATATTCAAATGCATCAAAATGTATTATTAAAATGGAAATCTCACAAGCAACGGAGAAATCGATCACTTACCTGAACAATTCAGCACAACTAAATACTTCTTCAGCATCTCGTAGACTGGACTGCAAAATAGGACACATGTAGACTTGAGCTTAAGTGTTAAGTATACAGCATAAGCATATTATGTACAGTAAGAATAATGTGTACTGAGCATGAGCCTGTGGGTGTGCGAGTGTGCTCACCTGGGGTTTTTGACGGAGAAGCTCTCGACCTCCAGCAGCTCTCCCAGTGGGTCGTCCTGACAGTGCACTATGTGCTGCCTCTGTTTATCATACAACTGCTTCCCCATGATGTACTGGCCCAGGTAGTGCATCACCTGACACACAGTTTGTGAACACACGTTTTAATAAGTGCAATATAGCTTTATCTTATAGGGCTGTTACCATGCCAACTGTGTCCACTCACCTCCTTGAGGGTAAAGATGTCCTCCTGGGCTCCAGCCACACGCAGAATCTGCAGGAGAGGGGCTTTGGGCTGCACCTGCCACAAACAGAATCTGCATGAGCCTTAGCAGGACCAGATACATTCTCTCTGTACAAAGGTTCTGGTTAAGTCAACATCAGTGGAAGCTCCTCAGAGGAGGAAGGGGAGGACCATCAGTGAATTTCATAAAAATAACATTTAAAAAGTTTATCCTTTTTAGACAAAACTATACTAAATATATTCACATCACCAAATAATGTAGGGTAGCGCCATGGTGTAGCCGGAGGCGAGCTAGCTTCCGTCCTCCTCTGGGTACACTGACTTCAATACAAAACCTAAGAAGCTCATGGTTCTCACACCCTTCCATAGACTTACACGGTACTGGAACGAATTGCAAAAATTACTGAAGCTGGAAACGTATATCTCCCTCACTAACTTTAAGCATCAGCTGTCAGAGCAGCTTACCGATCATTGCACCTGTACATAGCCCATCTGTAAATAGCCCACCCAACTACCTCACCCCCATGTTATTTATTTTTCTTTGCACTCCAGTATCTCTACTTGCACATTCATCTTCTGCTCATCTATCACTCCAGTATTTAATTGCTAAATTGTAATTATTTTGCCACTATGGCCTATTTATTGCCTTACCTCCCTAATCTTACTACATTTGCACAAACTGTATATAGACTTTTCTATTGTGTTATTGACTGTACGTGTGTTTATCCCATGTGTAACTCTGTGTTGTTTGTGTCGCACTGGTTTGCTCTATCTTGGCCAGGTCGCAGTTGTAAATGAGAACTTGTTCTCTCAACTGGCCTGCCTGGTTAAATAATGGTTAAAAAAAAGAAAAAAAAGAACTGAAAGAATAAGCTACAGGTAGCTAATACGGCAGTGCATCAAATGTGGTGATTAGTGGACGCAGAGAGAGAAAGATATTAGTTTCAGTTTTGGAGATGCCAGAGAGGGAGATCCATATGTCTGTTGTTTGCTTGAACACAAGGAGAGATAGACATAGAGGTGATGGTGAAAGATGGATGAGTTGGGAAAGTGGGATACCTAGTCAGCACAACTGAATGCATTCAACAGAAATGTATATTTGGTCATTTTTTCTCTCTCTCACAGCTAGCAAATGCAGCTAGCTAGCTTAGCCTACTCAAACAGAGGGATGCTGTGTTAGCTACGCCTACCCAACACAACACTAGAACTCTTCCAAGTCAAGGTAAGGATTTACAATTTTATTGCCACCGGTGCCCGACAGTGTAACTGCTAAACTGGTTATAACTGCTAAACTGCTTACTGACTGTACACTAACGTTACTGCATGATTGTAGGGGGTTTAACGCGTTAGTTCTATTAGCTATATGTTGACTATGATGTTACTTTAGCAAATAATGGTGACAACGATGTAGGCTGTGTGTAGCGGTTATGATATGGTTTGGCTTGGATAGTTTTTTTTCACCTGGTCACATATAGCTGATGTGTTGTGCATTGAAGTCCACAAGCCAAGGGAAAAGGTGAGCGCAGGAGAGCGCATAGACACAAAGGAATACAACGTGGCTGCTATGAAAGTGAACTGGGTTTATGTGTGATAAGGTGTGTATTCATTCCCTGATTTTGCTGTAAAACGTTTCTTAAACAGAAGCAAACGAAACGAAGATAGACATACCTGGATGTGTCCAATAGAAACTCTCGTTTGCAACTGTTGGACTAATGACTACACCCTAGATCAGCTAGATCCAAGAGTGTGCAAGGCGGTATTGAATATGCCACTGTCGGTCACCTCAAATTTCTCTCGACCTGTGTGCACCTACGTTGTAAACCTTCATTCATAGGCTAGGTTGTAGCAACCTCATGATGGGTATAGGGAACATTAGAGTATCATGTAGTAGCCTAAACCTGTCGCTGTTACATTGAACTGGGTGAATGGAATATGAACGACAGTCATCTAATACGCTGTAATAGAAATAAGGCCATGCTCATGAGGATAAATAAATCGTCCTACCTCATCTTAAAACGACCACCACTGGTCAACATGCCTTTGGCTTGTGGTGGTGTAAACTCACCTGACTCCCATCACCAGGTAATATGTTGCATGCTGAGCTTGATGCTGTGTACTGCTGGGGTGACGGTAACGAGGTCATATTCAATAGACAAAATCTGCAGGGGGGGGGGGGAAACGCAAGAATGGATGTTAACGTTAGTTATTCATTTCATACACAACCCACTGTATCTTCCATTTAGGTTCAATCTACATTTTTGGTGAAAGAAACGTGTTGATCGCTGATTATCTAGTTAGTTAAAGCTAGCAGCTGCATGTCTTCAAGCTGTCAATTGGCCTTGGCTAACTGCCTAGCCTCTTGAACACAACTTGTATTAAGCCCGCAGTCTGTAGTCAGCTAACGTTAGCTAAACAAATAATATAGCATTCTATGAGTAGTTAGCGAGCTAACTTACTAGATAACTAACGCTAGATAAAATTGAGACCATAAACTCGTTGGTCGCTTCCGCGCAACATAAATTAACTGATAGCTATCTTTCCAACACTTTAAATAAAAATTCGATGGCATTCTGCATTTAATTTTAAACGACGTCAAATGGATAGCTAGCTAGCCATAGGAAATGCTAGATAGCTACGTTTAACTGGACCACTTTGCTAGGTAGCAAACGGACAAATGAAACTCACCTCAATATATCGGCATTACTGCAACTTCTCTAGCAAGCTACATTCTTGCAAACTGTCCTTCGTACCCGACAAATACTAAAGTGTGTAATGAAAAATATAGCAATTTAATAAAGCATAGCCAAATCGTGTGCTACCTTGTAGCCAGCTCCTCAACTGTTAGCACAACTTAGACAATTCAAATTCAGTATGGTGCACTGCACAACTTCCGGTACAATTGTCGCCATCTTCACTTTTCTGGCTGGTAGCTATAGTTTTTGTTCATATAAAATAGCTAGCTGTGGTTGTATGTTAGCTATATCCACAAAGATTTGCCAACGTCTACCTACTAGTTACTTGTTTTTGCGTAAACGTTAGCTTTCCCTACTATTTTTGGGGTATACGGCTTGCTCGCCTAAAGGCTATGCCTAAGGTAACGCTTGGAAAGCCGTACCACGCAGTCTGATGGAACACAGAATATCACTCTTGCTCAATAACCACCAGCCAACAGATTGTTGTTTCCACACATACTTTTTTGGTTCATATAAAGTGTAAAATGTAGCTATTATTTGTACGTTTTATGTGGACCACAGGTAGAGTAGCTGCTGTATGTGCAGTAGTTAATGGGGATCCCAATAAACTAAACCTGATGCGAGTTCCTTTGAAAGGTGATTGTAAAGGAATTAAAGAGTTATAGCATAATGCCTTTGGTGAAGCAGGACCAAATAGACATGACAAGAAAGTTCAACATTTAAACTATTATTTATTCAAGGAGATCAACCTATATAGCAAAAGAGGACATTCCAAGTCTGTTTGTAAAATTGTCAATGATATATAATAACACAAGCAAACAAACTACTATACACCAGGCCTAAAATGGAACAGACTATTCCCAGAAAGATGGAAATCTGAGACAAAACATTATGTCCATTATACAGCGATCTCACAGTATAGCACTGCACCAAAACTCAGCATGAGCTGCCATTTATAATAGCTGGTTAATCAAACCTGATGGTGTGAAAAGAAAATGAGTACCTGCAAAAACCAAGTACCAGTTGCAAGAGCCCAGAGTGTTTCCTGGTCAGGAAGTCTCCTAACCCTCAATTGGGTCCACTTGGAGATGGAATCACTTCATTACACAGTAGACATGCATTAACTCCAAAAATGTTGATATTGTGCTTCTCAAATATATAAAGGAAACTAGGTAACATTGTCTAATGAAACGCTTCGGACTTAAGGCCCATGATTATTTCTGCCGCTCTATGTTCTGAATACTGCTTCCGTAAATAAAGCACAAGTGAATACTCAAACTATTTTTATTTCTTAGATATGTTAGCTTATGAAATTCTGAGGTAATAAAATATATTGACAAGAAAATGTTAGGACAATTAATTTCACATAATGTGTCCACTTGCCAATTGTAAAATCAAATAATTCCCACAAACACAAACTTTGAACATAGCGCTTCTTTTGTTAAACAAGATTTCAATTAAATCATAGCCTTCATCGTAATCAAAAAAAACAAACAGTAACGATTCACATATAACTTAGTAACAGGTTGACAGGGTCTGCTTTTATACCAGTATTCAAAAGATTGTTACCATAAGTAAACTATTTGCTAACATTACATATCATTGGTTAATATATTTGAGTTTATTAATAATTACATGTATATTATTTATGAACCATTTATTATCAGACCCTTTAATCATATATACACCATGAACAATAAGCCTTACACATGTATTTGCTAAATGTAATGGTTAACAAATTACCGTTTATAAATAGTTTACAAGCAGACTATACCAGACACACAAATATATTTGATCTTTTTTTAGATGTAGCTGGGTAAACTACTATCCAACTTGTTCACTTCAATAGCAGTGTGTGTAAAGATTGTGTAAATTAAGTTAATTTCAGCTGGCATGACTGTTTATGACATCTGTTATGACATTGTTAAGTAGGCCTCATGGCAGAAGTTAAAAAGGAAAGAGTTTTCATTATTGCTGAAGTAATTCACTAGTACAATATGGTCTGTTCAGGCTTGACAACTCATTTGCTGAGTAGTTTCCCCCATATTCTCTACCCTCTCAGTATGACAAATCAGATACATTTTCTCTGCAACACAAAATGATGAAAGTGCTTTGGTAATATAATTCAAGATGTCCACTCTAAGCACAGTAGGACAAGGTACTGTATGGTTAGCTAGTTTATGTTAATGCGGCCATACTCACTAAAGCTGGTATGGGCCTGAAAACGATAACAAATATAGTATATGTTTTCACCTCACACATATTGTTTATGAAAATGATTATCTTTTACACTTGGTACAAAATTATTTCAGACATAACTAAATTTATAACTATGTACCACTTCAGTTGAAAGCTTTCCACATCTCATTTTGGATACGGTCTCTTTCGTAGGGGTGTACCATATCAGGTACTGTACCATAGAAACTCAGTCTGACCCAGACACACCATTCCCAGTGCCACTGCTGTTGCACCCTGACTCTCTGCACTACAGCAATAGAGCGCCTGCTCTGTGAATCTGCATCAGAAAGCGTTGTGGAGAAAGGAAGGCTGCAGACACAACAAAAGCTCCTTAGGGACACAAAAGCTCTCCTCTGTGCTCCCCTCCACAGGCCCCAAGCCCACAGCCCCTGCCCCACTGCTCTCCAGCCCTCTGCAGGACATGATACATCCCTTTAGTGCCAGTGTCCTTGGGAGGGAAGAGGTATGTAAGAACTGTTTGCAGTCATTGAGTAGGAGTGGAGTCTCAGAGCAGCTGCAGTATTAGTGGCGGCAGGAGGAGGAGAGGCAATGCTGGGAGGGAGTAGTCGTGGGTAGGCTGTCAGGTTGGCGGATTAAGTCTCTCGCAGCTCGCTTCTCACTCCAAGAGGTCCTGGGTGGGAAAATCCACATGTACACAGACACACAATGAGAGAGAGAATATCGTGAGGAAAAACACTAACAGAGGCGAGAGCATGATGCAGGATAAGAGCAGGAATGTACTTGTAATGTACTGTACACAAAATTGCTGTGTCACACAAAAACTGCTTGTGTCTGTGTATGCTAGCAGTGTGTGTGTGTGTGTGTGTGTACCTCATCTGAGTCTTCGTGGTAGTGTGTTTTGCCCATCTCGGTGGTGTGTGTGTCCAGTTCATCCACTCCCTCTATCCCATTGGCCTCTGCATGCTGTTGTAGCACTGAGTACCTGTGTACCAGGAACCTGAGCGAGATAACCACACAGTCACATACTGTACACACAGGGAGGACAAAGGTTGGGGAGGAGATAGGTGAGGTAAACTGACCTCCCTCCGCAGACATATTTCTTGACGAGCATAACCCCTGTGGCAGCGCTGATGAGCAGAATCACCATTACAACCACTACTATAGAGGCAGAGCTTAACAAGTTGGCCTCCGTCTGAGAGAGAAGGAGAGGGGTGTTAAGTCTAGAATGGTTTTCCTACTCCCTGAGCCAGACAAAGACTTTAGCAGATGCTGTATCATAGCTGTAGCAGGAATGCTCCACTGACCAGGGGTTTTGGGTGGAGTGCATTGCTGATGCAGTTTCTCTTCAGATCAATCTCCTTCCTCTTAGGCTGGATCCCGCCCTCACACCGGTCGCCTGGAATCTTCCGGTAGCTTTAGAATGGAGAGCAGAAGAGACAGTGAAAAATGGAAGGAGAGAGAGGGATTTTTGTTGTTTTTGTGGTGAGGTGAGCTCCTTACCCGCTGGTCTGCAGCTGTTCTGTGGTGCCATGAAGACAGAACTCCAGAACATGGCCCTTCAGATCTGCCTGCTCCACACACTCAGAACTGTTCTCTGCACGGTAGTACCCATAGTCACTACAACACACAGAGAGAGAGAGAGAGAGAAAGATGCATATGTCAGTTGTTTGCTTGAACACAAGGAGAGATAGAGAGGTGATGGTGAAAGATGGATAAGATGGGGAAGGGGAATACCTAGTCAGTTGCACAACTGAATTGCATTTAACCGAAATGTCTTCTAGATTTAACCCGACCCCTCTCAATGGGTGAGGGGAGCAAAGGGAGCCAAATGAAAAGTAAAGAGAGTGAGTAGTAACATAGACGGGAAGGTTTATGAGGTGCGGACCACTGGTAGTCGTCCAGTGTGCAGGGGCAGGGGGTGGGCTGGGTGGTGATGACATAATCACGTCCGTTCCAGCAGACAGAATCTTTCCTCAGCCGCAGGAAACGCTCCTTATATCCCAGAATGCAGCCGTCATTGGGGTTGTTGAGGTCATCAGAGTGCGCCAACCACTGAACATAGTCCCCCTCCCCACCTGCAGGGGAACATAGAGACCAGTAAGCACAGGCACAAACGCAATCAAAAGCACATCCGCATGCACGCACGCACACACACACAGTCCACTCACAGTCTCTGAAGAGTAGCTGTTTGAAGTCGATGGTAACAGAGACCCAGTAGTGACTGAGGGGACCCTGCAAGCCCACTCTGTACCCCCACAGGCTGAGGTTCATGGAGTGGGCTCCAGGCTCCAACGCCAGCCCTGTGAAATACAGCGGCTCACTTGTGAAGTTATACGCATGCCAACACTGGCCCTCGTCAGTGGAAAACCTGCAGGGGTGATGGAGGAGGAGGGGGAAAAGGCCTCTTAGCATCATTATCAAACACAACCTGAGTGCAAAGATTTGAAATGGCAGGACCTCCTCCATTTCTGTCTCTCTCTCTCTCTCTCTCTCTCTTTCACTCACTTGATCTGGTTGACGGGTGCAGATGTGTGTTCGACAGCCACCAAAAGGCCTCCAGAGTCTAGGATGGCGTAGTGGTGGGGTCCGGTTAGCGCTCTCAGCCAGGAGTAGCCTCCATCATCAGACACATACACATCAGGAGACAGCACAGACACTGGGTCACCCACACTACCTGGAGACAGAAAGAGAGAGAGAGGGGAGTGAAGGAATTGGGATATGAATGTTCCATTATTCTAGTGCTCCATAGGGTGGGCCTGTGTTTGTGTTATTTTTGGGCTCAGTGTGTAAGATGTTCCAAGGTGGCAAAGATCTGGATGGATATTGTCATTTATTGGTGTAGTAACAAACCTCCACCTCACAACCCATGCAACCCCAAGCTGATCAGTCTGTTCACACTTCTCTTGCTGGCAGAGAGAAAATGTTGCCATTTTAAAGCTCTTTTCCTGCAATTCTCCACATTTTGCCATGTCTTGTGTGTTCATATGATACTGGAGTGACTCAACAAAATCAATGGAGGACCCTGGGCATGTAATCTGGCTATGAGAACTACAAAATTTAGATAGGTAAGTTGGGCTAACCAGCTACCAAGCTAACAGGTGCTAGTGTCAGGGGTATTCGACTCTTACCCTACGAGGTCCAGAGCCTGCTGGTTTTCTGTTCTACCTGATCATTAATTGCACCCATCTGGTGTGTAGGTGTAAATCAATCCCTGATTAGGGGGGAACAATGAAGTGGAACTGTCTTTGAGGTCCAGAGTTGAATTTGAGGGGGCTAGTTGATTAACTGGACATTTCTGACATTGAATGACATAACTGCCCATGCACTTCCACATTTCTAAATTCCACCTTGTACACTCTACTATTACAACTCTCAACAGCAGTAAAAATGAACCCCATTCTGGGTCTGGATCCAGACCACGGTCCGAAATATTGAGTATGGCTGGTGTATACTGTGTGTGTGTTACCATGAGCCAGAATGAGGCCTATAGCGTTGAACTGTGTGAGCGGCAGCAGAGGGACGTTCATCTTCATAGAGATGCTGTATAAGGCGTGGATGTGCAGGCTGCACTGTAGACACACAGGGTGGGTAAGGGACAAGGACAAAACACTCATGAAATACAAAGCTACATACAGTATTGCTAAAGCACACATATATAATCACAGGGTTGTGTGTGTGTGTGTCTCACTCGGTCCGGGCGGTTGGTGGCGGTCTCAGTGTCACAGCGGCTGTTCCGAGGCCGTTGTAGCGGCCGCCACTCCCCCCCCTGGTCAAATGACACCACAGTCTCCACTGAGCCGTCTACAGAGGGAGTGTGGGGGGTCAGACTGTATAGAAAAACACTTCAAAAACGGTGCGTCTCTGTGTCCGTGTGTGGCAGTGTAGACCCACCCTCTGTGAGTACGCTGGTCATGTAGACACCCCTGAGCGAGGTGACGTTGGTGAAATCAGTGTCGCCCCCTGTGGCCGTGTAGAGGTGGCGCTCCAGGGACTTGGAGTAGAGCGTCCCTCTGTCATCTGATATGTAGATGGTCCCTATGCCAGTATCTGTCACAATGTGTCACTAAGTAAATAAAGCTTCATAAACCATCTATTGTCATGTAGACAAAAGCTTCATCTGGGAGGATAGCAAGGGACAAGTGAGATCTTAAAGACACACATCTAAGAAAGAATCTTAATCCATAATGGTGTGTGTGTTCTGACTGACCTCCAGGTTCGTCTACGTGCATGAACACCATGTCGTCGCTGGCTGCCAATATGGAGTAGAACTGCTCATGGCCAACAGTAGGGAGCTGAGCCATGTTCCACACATCACCACCATCTACTGACACATGGATCATACGCTGGGTACCCTGAGGAACACACACACATTATAACACACACAGACTTTACTGTGGAAACACACATACTAACGTAACACACACACACCGAGCCAGTCATGATGGAGGCGAAGACAAAGCGTCCTCCCAGTACGAAGGAGTAGATCTTGCTGGCGATGGTCTTGATGTTCTTGCCATAGTCTAGAGACCTCTTCAGCTCCAACATGCCCTTATCATCTGAAGAGGGGAGAGTGAAAGAGACGACTGAAAACACGTATGATTGTTATCAGTACAAAGTTTGAGATTATTTGCTCATCTACCGTAATTTCCAGACTATTGAGCGCACCTGAATATAAGCCGCACCCACTGAATTTTAAAAAAATTATTATTTTGAACATAAATAAGCCGCACATGTCTATAAGCCACAGGTGCCTACCGGTACATTGAAACAAATTAACTTTACAGGCTTTAATGAAACACGGCTTGTAACAAAAATAAATAGGCTTTAACGAAACACGGCTTGTAATAAAAAAAATTGCAGTAAACAGTAGCCTACCAAGAACGTCATTGCTCTAGACCAAGCTCCCATGCAGCAACTCTATTTCCTTTTCCAACAGCCAGATCAATCGCCTTCAACTTGAAAGCTGCATCATATGCATTTCTCCGTGTCTTTGCCATAATGAGGGTGACAAAATGACTACCGTAATCAGAATGATGGGAAGTTTGAGAGCGCTCGATTTAATCTAAACAGTAAACAAAAAAGTTGTTTGACCTTAACCCGTTCGGCAATTTCATTGGTCTAATGAAAGCTTCATGCCGCCAAAAAACTGAGCACGTCACAGAATGTGTTTAAAAAAAATATATATATATTTGAAAGCGGGAAAAATCCATATATTAGCCGCGTCATTGTTTAAGGCGCGAGGTTCAAAGCGTGAGAAAAAAGTAGCGGCTTGTAGTCCGTAAATTACGGTATATACACCATATATACAAAATATTATCATTGGGATAGATTATCATTGGGATAGAAAAATTCCTGTGACAACACCCCTTCAAATTAGTGGATTTGGCTATTTCAGCCACACCCGTTGCGGACAGGTGTATAAAATCGAGCGCACAGACATGCAATCTCAATAGACAAACATTGGCAGTAGAATGGCCTTACTGAAGAGCTCAATGACTTTCAACGTGGGATGCCATAGGATGCCACCTTTCCAACAAGTCAGTTAATCAAATTTCGGCCCTGCTAGAGCTGCCCCGGTCAACAGTAGGTGCTGTTATTGTGAAGTGGAAACGTCTAGGAGCAACAACGGCTCAGTCGCGAAGTGATAGGCCACACAAGCTCACAGAATGGGATTGCTGAGTGCTGAAGCGTGTAAAAATCATCTGTCCTCGGTTGCAACACTCACTACCGAGATCCCAACTGCCTCTGGAAGAAACGTCAGCACAATAACGGTTTGTCGGGAGCTTCATGAAATGGGTTTCCATGGCTGAGCAGCCACACACAAGGTCCCCATGCTCAATGCCAAGAGTCGGCTGGAGTGGTGTAAAACTCGCCGCCATTGGACTCTGGAGCAGTGGAAACACGTTCTCTGGAGTGATGAATCAGGCTTCACCATCTGGCAGTCCGATGGACGTATCTCGGTTTGGTGGATGCCAGGAGAACGCTGCCTGCCACAATGCATAGTGCCAACTGTAAAGTTTGGTGGAGGAATAATGGTCTGGGGCTATTTTTCATGGTTCGGGCTAGGCCCCTTAGTTCCAGTGAAGGGAAATCTTAACACTACAGCATACAATGACATTCTAGACGATTCTGTGCTTCCAACTTTGTGGTAAACAGTTTGGGGAAGGCCCTTTCCTGTTTCAGCATGAAAATTCCCCTGTGCACAAAGCGAGTTCCATACAGAAATGGTTTGTTGAGATTGGTGTGGAAGAACTTGACTGGCCTGCACAGAGCCCTGACCTCAACTCCATCGAACACCTTTGGGATGAATTGGAATGCCAACTGCGAGCCAGGCCTAATCGCTCAACATCAGTGCCCAACCTCACAAATGCTCTTGTGGCTGAATGGAAGCAAGTCCCTGCAGCAATGTTCCAACATCTTGTGGAAAGCCTTCCCAGAAGAGTGAAGGCTATTATAGCAGCAGAGGGGGTACCAACTCCATATTAATGCCCGTGATTTTGGAATGAGATGTTGGACGAGCAGGTGTCCCTATACTTTTGGTCATGCAGTGTATCATTGTGTGCTGTTGTGTATGGTGAATCGTATGGCTGTGTTATTATTAGTGCAGTCGCTCTGGACAGATGTCTGGCTCAATGAGTTATTTGTTCTTATTGGTGTTGTGTTGACATAGTTACTGTAGTCATGGTCTACTCACTGCAGGATCCGTTAGAGTTTGTGGTGAAGTAGATGCTGTCCTCAGGACCCCTAGGATCACACAGACAGACGGACAGTTAGACGGACAGACAGCGATCTTTCCTATTCACTGGGGATTGAGGCCGGTACATTCCTCCTGACGCGTATACATGTAGCAGGGTTATACAAAACAGATGGTGTGGAATATGGACTCATCCCACCGTGACACCCCTGTAAAGGAATGAAAACATCTGGTTCCCACCTGACTGAGGTGTCACTCGACTGCTGCTGAAGTGACAATATTCACCAACCCACTGTACAACTGACCTCTACCAGGAGTTGTGGAATGAATATACACTATTCTGCTGACTCCTGATTCACTGTCCTGGGAGCCCAAACTGCTTGTGTAATGCATTCTGGTCAGAGCTCCAGTTGAAGCTGTGGCCACAGAGTTCCCAGAATGCTGTGCGAGGCGATGAGTGTGCAGTAACTACCACATCCTGGCTCTTTGGCCTGATCTGAACTTCTGATGCAGCACTGAAACTGGAGTCAAATATGTGGTCACAACTGACAGGCAAGACAGCTGGAATAACAACAATAAAGTTAAACTTACACACACACACACACACACACACACACACACACACACACCTCCTGTAGCTTTGCTCACACCACTGATTGGGAGAGTAAATGAGAGAAAAAGGGAGAAGGATCGGGGCGATTCAGAGGTAAAATATGTTGGAATATGGAGCTAGAGGACATAGGTGTTTGTTTGGGAGTAAACAAGATCATAAAAAACATCCATTGTTACTGACTGATTAATGAACTTGTTAAATGGAAGCTCTCACCATCTGACCAGACACACGCTGTCATGGATCTTCCTCCAGGTGGAGCCAAAGTCTTCAGACAGCCACAGGTCCAACTGGAGGAGAGGAGGGAGGGACGAAAAAAACAGACCATATTAATAGAGGAAAGGCAGATACCTAGTCAGTTGTACAACCGAATGCATTCAACTGAAATGTGTCTTGCGCATTTACCCCAAGCGTTAGGGTTGGGGGTCAGAGATCAGGGTTATGTACCATGATGCTGATGGTCAGGGATCAGAGGTTAGAGGTTAGGGTCATGTACCGTGATGCTGAGGGTCAGTAGCACGTTACTGTCGTTGGGGTTATACAGTGTCTGAATCAGAGGAAAGAAGGGGAGGTCCGCTGGGGAAAAACTACGTCCATAATCCAGCGAGCGGAAAATCCGGGATCCCCCTCCCTCTGACACGTCACCTGTCATGATCACCTGGAGGACAGAGAGACAGTGGATCAGAGGAGAACCCAGGAGATCACTAAGCGACAGAATAGATCACCAATAGAGGGAGACAGGTAACTGGCTTAGATCTGAGAAAAAAGGTGCATTAAATCTCTGGGCAATCAATTATAACTCAACGTAGTAGTACCAGAGAGAAACAAAGACTAGTTTGATTACTGGAGCTGTGCATCTGTTGACTGAATCCTCTAGGTACAATCCAGTCTATACAGACAGAATATGTCTATGTAGTCATGAAGGGAAGAAGTACTGACCCTGCCAGAGTTGTCAGGACCAATGGCGATGCCAAACTCAGTCTGAACAAAGGTGTTGTTGATCAGGTGGGTCACGTCCTGGAATGTCTTTCCATAGTCCTCGCTGGGAGAGAGAGACGGGGGGAAATGTACAAAAACCTACTGGGCACTCCCAATACAAATCAGGAATCCTTATATTAAAAGTATCATAACTCCACTATTTTAAGGGTGACCCCAAAAGTTAATGTGCGATTCAATCCCTGACGAGTTGAGACTGGTAAAATAGACCCGTATCTCCTGTATCTGGTGTTTCTGACCTGCGGTAGAGTTTAGACTGGCCAAGGCGAATCATGAAGACAGGCACCTGGAATGTGGTCAGCACCAGAAGCACCTGTGGAGATACAACACAGGCTTTACAGGTGGACACACACACACACACACACACACACACACACACACACACAGAGTTTACACTGTACTTACCCCTGTGCCATCTCCCACCCAGGCCAGAGACACTGAGCCACTCAGGTCATTGAAGGCATACTGCAGACAGGAGAAAAAGAGAAGGCTTATCAACACGGCTTACAAAGGATCATGAGGTACAGCACGTGTAGCGTCGTGTGGTTTACACTAAGTGAAATCACAGGGTACAGGAAACAGTCAAATTTGACACAATGTGATGTCATACAGAACACAGAGGGACATTCACTTGTGTGATTCCCCCTTTCCTACTCTCCTTTATCTAAACCCTGCCTGTTCAACACAGGGAGAGTTGACCACACACACACACACCTCCCAGGCTGTTGCTGAGTGTCCCAACTGTCATACTATGTTCTTTGTATGGAACTGTGAGTGTGACCTACATTCCTACTTGGCTGACAAACTGAGAGGCCCGAGAACAAGAGAGTGACTGAGGGCCTTGTGTCCTGAAAGCAGGACAAAAACACTCTTGCTCACACAGGCCCCTAATTCTCCTGAGGGCCCCCTAAAGTTTTAGTCCAGTCTGCAGACGATGGAGAGAGAGAGAGACAGTGAGAGAGAGAATGTGTGTGTGCCTTAGAGCTGATCGAGAGATTACCCCCCAGAAAGAGAGACAGAGGGGAAAGAAAGAGAGCTAAGACAAAGAAGTCAGGTGGAGAGCATAATGAGTGTTTGTCTTACATTACCACTAATTCAGAGTTTACTTCTTCCATTCTACCCTGAATTACATCTAGTAGGTCTGTGGAGAGAGGAGGCTATGGTTCCCCCCACCACTAGCCTGCCTCTGTGTGTTGTTTATGAGGAGAGGTAAGGCCTGGAGAGTGTCTGCTACTCTAGGAAGTCTATAAAGCCACATGAGGCAGGAGGCAGGCAGCTCTCTGGAAACTACTAGTAAACAGGTCCAGGGGAACACATGGTCACTCCAACTGTGAACACAAGTTTCCATCCTTTCTTCAAAAGCATCGGTTCCTCACACTCTCTCCATCCTTCCTCCTCCAAATACAGTAGATCTGTTCATACAACCCCTCAATCCTTCCTTAATCCTGCTCCAAAGGAATCATCTCACTCTTCATCCCTCCTCTGAAGTGATCTGATCGACCCGGTTCAACTTGAGTTCAAAGACTCTTGTTTAAAACAACCCTGCCAGGTTTAAGCTGGCACGCCTGGGCACAAATAATGTTACTGTAGCAGATTGTTAATGTTATGGGGGTGGAAAGGCTTCTGCTTTTCTTAGGAGTATAATAGTACAAGACCAATGCTTGTACACCTGTGTCAAATCTAACCAAGAACGTGTTTTCTTCATTTGTTCCTCTGAACCCCTGCCAGGCTGCCTGGACAACCGATACCCTGCCCTGAGTTTCAAACCCAAAACAAAGCAGCAAGGCAGTGTGGGACAGGTCAGCCTCGGTCAGCCCATTCAGCAGCTCCAGCTGGATGACAGGGACCAGAGGAGGTTCTGTCACTGACATATATCTTTTAACTTGGTGGGAGTGAGGAGGAGTAAGAAGAGGGGGATGAGGAAGAGAGGAGACTGCCTGAGGGGATGAATTGATACCATCAATAGACAGAAGAAGAGCAGGAGGAGGGGGATCATTTAATTGTCAAATACAGCTACAAACCCTGTGTCCTAACTGCCAGACAGGATGTGACCTCACAGACCAGACACGAGTTCACATCCTGTGATGAAATATTCCAGAGCTAAAGCACACACACCACTGGTGTACTTTAGGGCTGGGAGGTTACAGGCCAGCACAGTGAGCCCCTTATTCTGTAGGGTTCTAGGTGTTAACAAGAGTGCTACATCAATATCTCCAGAAATAAAAGGTCAAACACATGCAGGCTGTGATCTTTGAGGTGAAGCTGTGTAAATGTCATACATGGTTTGGAGGGTTGGGTATGATGCTTAAAGGAGCAGGGAGAGAGGGGCTGCAGTGTCAGAGGACAGCTGTGTCTGTACCAGAGCCATGTACATTTACATTACATTTAAGTCATTTAGCAGACGCTCTTATCCAGAGCGACTTACAAATTGGTGCATTCACCTATAATATCCAGTAGAACAACCACTTTACAATAGTGCATCTAAATCTTTTAAAGGGGGGGGGGTTAGAAGGATTACTTTATCCTATCCCAGGTATTCCTTAAAGAGGTGGGGTTTCAGGTGTCTCCGGAAGGTGGTGATTGACTCCGCTGTCCTGGCATCGTGAGGGAGCTTGTTCCACCATTGGGGTGCCAGAGCAGCGAACAGTTTTGACTGGGCTGAGCGGGAACTGTGCTTCCTCAGAGGTAGGGAGGCGAGCAGGCCAGAGGTGGATGAACGCAGTGCCCTTGTTTGGGTGTAGGGCCTGATCAGAGCCTGAAGGTACGGAGGTGCCGTTCCCCTCACAGCTCCGTAGGCAAGCACCATGGTCTTGTAGCGGATGCGAGCTTCAACTGGAAGCCAGTGGAGAGAGCGGAGGAGCGGGGTGACGTGAGAGAACTTGGGAAGGTTGAACACCAGACGGGCTGCGGCGTTCTGGATGAGTTGTAGGGGTTTGATGGCACAGGCAGGGAGCCCAGCCAACAGCGAGTTGCAGTAATCCAGACGGGAGATGACAAGTGCCTGGATTAGGACCTGCGCCGCTTCCTGTGTGAGGCAGGGTCGTACTCTGCGAATGTTGTAGAGCATGAACCTACAGGATCGGGTCACCGCCTTGATGTTAGTGGAGAACGACAGGGTGTTGTCCAGGATCACGCCAAGGTTCTTAGCACTCTGGGAGGAGGACACAAGGGAGTTGTCAACCGTGATGGCGAGATCATGGAACGGGCAGTCCTTCCCCGGGAGGAAGAGCAGCTCCGTCTTGCCGAGGTTCAGCTTGAGGTGGTGATCCGTCATCCACACTGATATGTCTGCCAGACATGCAGAGATGCGATTCGCCACCTGGTTGTCAGAAGGGGGAAAGGAGAAGATTAATTGTGTGTCGTCTGCATAGCAATGATAGGAGAGACCGTGTGAGGATATGACAGAGCCAAGTGACTTGGTGTATAGCGAGAATAGGAGAGGGCCTAGAACAGAGCCCTGGGGGACACCAGTGGTGAGAGCACGTGGTGCGGAGACAGATTCTCGCCACGCCACCTGGTAGGAGCGACCTGTCAGGTAGGACGCAATCCAAGCGTGGGCCGCGCCGGAGATGCCCAGCTCGGAGAGGGCGGAGAGGAGGATCTGATGGTTCACAGTATCAAAGGCAGCAGATAGGTCTAGAAGGATGAGAGCAGAGGAGAGAGAGTTAGCTTTAGCAGTGCGGAGAGCCTCCGTGACACAGAGAAGAGCAGTCTCAGTTGAATGCCCAGTCTTGAAACCTGACTGATTAGGATCAAGAAGGTCGTTCTGAGAGAGATAGCAGGAGAGCTGGCCAAGGACGGCACGTTCAAGAGTTTTGGAGAGAAAAGAAAGAAGGGATACTGGTCTGTAGTTGTTGACATCGGAGGGATCGAGTGTAGGTTTTTTCAGAAGGGGTGCAACTCTCGCTCTCTTGAAGACGGAAGGGACGTAGCCAGCGGTCAAGGATGAGTGAGGTGAGGTAGGGGAGAAGGTCTCCGGAAATGGTCTGGAGAAGAGAGGAGGGGATAGGGTCAAGTGGGCAGGTTGTTGGGCGGCCGGCCGTCACAAGACGCGAGATTTCATCTGGAGAGAGAGGGGAGAAAGAGGTCAAAGCACAGGGTAGGGCAGTGTGAGCAGGACCAGCGGTGTCGCTTGACTTAGCAAACGAGGATCGGATGTCGTCAACCTTCTTTTCAAAATGGTTGACGAAGTCATCCGCAGTGAGGGAGGAGGGGGGGGGGGGAGGAGGATTCAGGAGGGAGGAGAAGGTAGCAAAAAGCTTCCTAGGGTTAGAGGCAGATGCTTGGAATTTAGAGTGGTAGAAAGTGGCTTTAGCAGCAGAGACAGAAGAGGAAAATGTAGAGAGGAGGGAGTGAAAGGATGCCAGGTCCGCAGGGAGGCGAGTTTTCCTCCATTTCCGCTCGGCTGCCCGGAGCCCTGTTCTGTGAGCTCGCAGTGAGTCGTCGAGCCACGGAGCAGGAGGGGAGGACCGAGCCGGCCTGGAGGATAGGGGACAGAGAAAATCAAAGGATGCAGAGAGGGAGGAGAGGAGGGTTGAGGAGGCAGAATCAGGAGATAGGTTGGAGAAGGTTTGAGCAGAGGGAAGAGATGATAGGATGGAAGAGGAGAGAGTAGCGGGAGAGAGAGAGCGAAGGTTGGGACGGCGCAATACCATCCGAGTAGGGGCAGAGTGAGAAGTGTTGGATGAGAGCGAGAGGGAAAAGGATACAAGGTAGTGGTCGGAGACTTGGAGGGGAGTTGCAATGAGATTAGTGGAAGAACAGCATCTAGTAAAGATGAGGTCAAGCGTATTGCCTGCCTTGTGAGTAGGGGGGGAAGGTGAGAGGGTGAGGTCAAAAGAGGAGAGGAGTGGAAAGAAGGAGGCAGAGAGGAATGAGTCGAAGGTAGACGTGGGGAGGTTAAAGTCACCCAGAACTGTGAGAGGTGAGCCATCCTCAGGAAAGGAACTTATCAGGGCGTCAAGCTCATTGATGAACTCTCCAAGGGAACCTGGAGGGCGATAAATGATGAGGATGTTAAGCTTGAAAGGGCTGGTAACTGTGACAGCATGGAATTCAAATGAGGAGATAGACAGATGGGTCAGGGGAGAAAGAGAGAATGTCCACTTGGGAGAGATGAGGATTCCAGTGCCACCACCCCGCTGGCTCGATGCTCTAGGGGTATGCGAGAACACGTGGGCAGACGAGGAGAGAGCAGTAGGAGTAGCAGTGTTATCTGTGGTGATCCATGTTTCCGTCAGCGCCAGGAAGTCTAGGGACTGGAGGGTAGCATAGGCTGAGATGAACTCAGCCTTGTTGGCCGCAGACCGGCAGTTCCAGAGGCTGCCGGAGACCTGGAACTCCACGTGGGTCGTGCGCGCTGGGACCACCAGGTTAGAGTGGCAGCGGCCACGCGGTGTGGAGCGTTTGTATGGCCTGTGCAGAGGGGAGAGAACAGGGATAGACAGACACATAGTTGACAAGCTACAGAAGAGGCTACGCTAACGCAAAGGAGATTGGAATGACAAGTGGACTACACGTCTCGAATGTTCAGAAAGTTAAGCTTACGTTGCAAAAAATCTTATTGACTAAAATGACGAAAATGATACAGTACTGCTGGCTGGTGGAGTAGGCTAGCTAGCAGTGGCTGCGTTGTTGACTTTGTTTGAACGTGTAGCTGGCTAGGTGTAGCTGGCTAGGTGACCTCAATAGTTTCAGTACTACACCTTGTCATGATACAAAAGCAACTTTGTAGCTAGCTAACATAACACTAATCAAGACGTTCCTTTGTAATGTATTTAGTTTCTACAGTGTTACTCGTCGGTTGGCTGGGTTTGGAAAAATGGCGTCGCGGGGGACAGCAATAGCTGGCTAGCTAACCTCGGTAATTACTAAACTACACAATTATCAAGCTATGACAAAGACAACTATGTAGCTAGCTAGCCAACACTGCACTAGTCAAATCGTTCCATTGTAAAGTATTAGTATCTACAGCGCTGCTAGTCGGTAACGGTTGGCTAGCTGTTGGCTAGCTAGCTAGCAGTGGGTTAATGATGACTAGGTGTGTTGACTACGTCTGGCGTCGCGGCTGGCTAGTTACTAATAATTACTCTAAACTACACAATTATCTTAGATGCAAAGACAGCAAAGACAACTATGTAGCTGGCTCACTAACACTACACTAGTCAAGTCGTTTCGTTGTAATGTAATAGATTCTACAGTGCTGCTAGTCGGTGGAAGTTGGCTGGTTGGCTAGCTAGCAGTGTTGACTAGCTAGCTAGCAGTGATGACTACGTTAGGAGGACGAAGATAGCTAACTTTGATAATTACTCTATATGTATTTAGAGAGGTGGGACAACTTCTAGAATTTTGTATATTGATCTAATTTTCGACATTCAGGTACATAGCATTATTTAAATATTCCCCTTTTAATGTAAATGGCGTGATAACATGGCTGCCATAGAATGTTGTGGATTCATGTAAATGCTTCATAATGCAGAAACCTCAATGGTCCAACACTCTAAATGCATGGATCTGGCTGGTACTGTATATAGGGCTATTGCAGGTTTAGGTACAGTAGGTTTGAGGCACTGGGCTGGAGCTGAGTGAGGTGAAAGTCTGGTCCTACTTGAAGCTCAGTCAGCTATTAGCATCTGGGAGGAGACATACACAGCCCATTACTCCACCCCTATTGAGTGAAGATGGGATAATATGGAAAAACAAAAAAACACAGCCAACCATGAAACTTTCCTTCCCCCTACATTTCTTCCTCCCATCACTAATTATCTCCACCCCTCCCTCCCTCCCTGCCCCTTGTCCACTTATTTCATCTCTTTCCTATCCCTTTCTTTCTTTATATCTAGCCGTCCAACTCTCCTTCCCTCCCTTTCTCTGCCCCCTTCTCTCCGTCCCTCTCTATCCTCTGGACACAAACAGCACGTGGAACATCACTGTGCTGCTTTCCTTGGTTCTGTGCTGCAACCCAGCTCTGAGACACACACTGAGACACACACACACAGGGAACAGGACATGTTTTCTCTGTACATTCTGACCACAGACCAGGGGAAAAACTCCCAGCCAGCCGGACCTTCATGATGTTGTTATTGCACATTTAGACACATTCAATCAAATGAATACTACACAAAAAAAAGGTAACAAGCAGCAACATATAGCCCTAGATGCGTGGAATAATTAATTACATTTTCCTTAAATACTTCAGTTTTGAGTCTTCTCTCCTTGGTTCAGAGGTCAGGGAGAGATAGTGGTGTGTGTCTGAGACTAGGAGTTTGTGCTGGACACAGATAAAGAGCCTGTGGGTTTCTCAGCCCTGGAGAGTCAGGATTTAAAGCTTTAAGTTGGATTTAAGATGGATATTCAGACAGACATAGACGCTCACTGTGGTTCTGGCCAGTTTGGAATTATGCCTATAAATCTTAGTTCCCACTGGTGTCAGTGACCACTTTAGTTAGCCTACATTTTACACAGATATTTGGACACGTATGATGTTATGCATTACTGACAAGTTACCCTGAATAATCATAATGTATGTTGATAACACTAATGTCTTATGTAGGTAGTGTTGTTAATGGTTATTTACTGTATAACACACTGTAGGCCTATATCCTTCTGTTCCTTGCTTAGGGGCTTTTCCATGTAAAAAAAAAAAACATGAGCGCAAACATGTGAAGTTCATAGAATGGAAAATGGGTCTTAGAAAACATCAAGCAGGAAAAGTCTTATTAGGTATTAGAAATACATCAAAACACAATGCTAGCGTAAAGACTCCTCCCAAATATTTTGCCATATTGACAAGGTAAAAATCTGTTGTTCTGCCCCTGAACAAGGCAGTTAACCCACTGTTCCTAGGCTGTCATTGTAAATAAGAATTTGTTCTTAACTGACTTGCCTAGTTAAATAAATAAAAAAATATTAAATTGTATACTGTGCTAATTTCCCTAATGTGGACAGTTTGTATTACTACCTTACACAAGCTTGCATTTTCAAGCTATACAATTTAGTGGAATTATAAATAATTTTTACCTCAGATTGATGATGTTAGTATAAGTTTAGTCATCACGATGACGTAAGATTGATTGCTTAAAACGGCTCAATATCTTTGGTTTTGTACCGCAGATATTGTCACGCTGGGATGCGCAGGACTTAGAACGAGGAGTTAATGAAATGGCACAGAACATTTGGGTGGTCTCTCTATAAAAGTCGCTGGCCACACACCAATACATTTTTTGGACAGTCAACCGTTGTCACTGTTGATATCCTATGCCGGGTCGTGATTCATTTAAGTTAACAGAAAAAGTGGTCTGTTCCCTTTGTGGCGAAATCAACAACCGACATTCCAAAATACAGGTTATTCCAAGTTTCTCTGTGGCCTTTGAATAGTGTTAGTTTAACAGTCCTACATCCCAAACGTTTTCCCCGTTGTGCTGAATTTAGTGTGAGATCCATGGAAGAATTAACGACTCGGTCACACCGACAGCGTTTTTTCGTTTTGTTACACCAGAAGTACATTAAATTCCAATGGAACGATGTGTTTGCCTTGCAGAGACAGCTGCAGTGCATTGTGTGTGGTGCATATGTTGGATTTATCGAACATATGCATCAAACTGTATGCGTAGACAGCTTGACAAAAATAGTAGCAGAAGGTGAATGAACTTTTGTTGCACACATATCCAGATGATGCTGCGTACCATTTTGCACAATGACGTTGTAGGTGTGATCCAGGCGTTACAAAAAAAAGAGTTGCGTTACAACCGCGTTGGTATTGTGTGTAGAGTGATGAGAAAACATGTTTTATTCAATTTTCCAAAATGTGGAAAACATGAAGGGGGGTCTACTTTGAAAGCACCGTATACACACTACATCAAGAGAAGTACCGTAATTTCCGGACTACAAGCCGCAACTTTTTTCCCAGCTTTGAACCTCGCGGCTTAAACAATGACGCGGCTAATATATGGATTTTTCCTGCTTTCAAATTTTTTTTATCCAAAAAAACACATTCTGTGACGTGCTCAGTTTTTTGGCGGCATGAAGCTTTCATTAGACCAATCAAATTGCCGAACGGGTTAAGGTCAAACAACTTTTTTTGTTTACTGTTTAGATTAAATCGAGCGCTCTCAAACGTCCCATCATTCTGATTACGGTAGTCATTTTGTCACCCTCATCATGGAAAAGACACGGAGAAATGCATATGATGCAGCTTTCAAGTTGAAGGCGATTGATCTGGCTGTTGGAAAAGGAAATAGAGCTGCTGCACGGGAGCTTGGTCTTAATGAGTCGATGATAAGACGTTGGAAACAGCAGCGTGAGGAATTGACTCAGTGCAAAAAGACAACTAAAGCTTACTGCTAATTGTTTATTTTTTGTTACAAGCCGTGTTTCGTTAAAGCCTATTTATTTTTGTTACAAGCCGTGTTTCGTTAAAGCCTGTGTAAAGTTAATTTGTTTCAATGTACCGGTAGGCACCTGCGGCTTATAGACATGTGCGGCTTATTTATGTTCAAAATATATTTCTTTTTTAAATTCAGTGGGTGCGGCTTATATTCAGGTGCGCTCAATAGTCCGTAAATTACGGTAAATGGACACCTGCTCGTCGAACATCTCATTCCAAAATCATGGGCATTAATATGAAGCTGGTCTCCCCTTTAGTGCTATAACAAGATGAGAGCAGGCTTTAGCCTACACATTGAACTGAATTAGCAGATCATCTTGAGACGGCGAGTCAGTCAGAAGGGGAGAAATCATCAACTTCAAAACTTTTCTCAATAGCAAAGCTAGCTTTGCTTACTTAGCTGTCACTAATTTACTCACTACTGCCTTTGTTTGTTGAGCTTGAATGGCAAAGACACACCCACATTAAATCACACCCCAAAGAAAACTCTCATTTGGGCTTCAGTAATGACTGAACACATGTGGAATCGGTGAGTGCAGTTCACCTTTAACATATTTTCAAATTTCTCTCCCTCATCAGGAGGGAGGATAATCATAGTCGCGGGAAGATGGGGTGCTGAGTACCCCCATTAAAAATCGTGAGGGAAAAACATATACATAACATTACATACATACATACATAACATTACTTACATACATACATACATACATATACACTGCTCAAAAAAATAAAGGGAACACTTAAACAACACAATGTAACTCCAAGTCAATCACACTTCTGTGAAATCAAACTGTCCACTTAGGAAGCAACACTGATTGACAATACATTTCACATGCTGTTGTGCAAATGGAATAGACAACAGGTGGAAATTATAGGCAATTAGCAAGACACCCCCAATAAAGGAGTGGTTCTACAGGTGGTGACCACAGACCACTTCTCAGTTCCTATGCTTCCTGGCTGATGTTTTGGTCACTTTTGAATGCTGGCGGTGCTTTCACTCTAGTGGTAGCATGAGACGGAGTCTACAACCCACACAAGTGGCTCAGGTAGTGCAGCTCATCCAGGATGGCACATCAATGTGAGCTGTGGCAAGAAGGTTTGTTGTGTCTGTCAGCGTAGTGTCCAGAGTATGGAGGCGCTACCAGGAGACAGGCCAGTACATCAGTATACGTGGAGGAGGCCGTAGGAGGGCAACAACCCAGCAGCAGGACCGCTACCTCCACCTTTGTGCAAGGAGGAGCAGGAGGAGCACTGCCAGAGCCCTGCAAAATGACCTCCAGCAGGCCACAAATGTGCATGTGTCTGCTCAAACGGTCAGAAACAGACTCCATGAGTGTGGTATGAGGGCCCGACGTCCACAGGTGGGGGTTGTGCTTACAGCCCAACACCGTGCAGGACGTTTGGCATTTGCCAGAGAACACCAAGATTGGCAAATTCGCCACTGGCGCCCTGTGCTCTTCACAGATGAAAGCAGGTTCACACTGAGCACATGTGACAGACGTGACAGAGTCTGGAGACGCCGTGGAGAACGTTCTGCTGCCTGCAACATCCTCCAGCATGACCGGTTTGGCGGTGGGTCAGTCATGGTGTGGGGTGGCATTTCTTTGGGGGGCCGCACAGCCCTCCATGTGCTCGCCAGAGGTAGCCTGACTGCCATTAGGTACCGACATGAGATCCTCAGACCCCTTGTGAGACCCTATGCTGGTACGGTTGGCCCTGGGTTCCTCCTAATGCAAGACAATGCTAGACCTCATGTGGCTGGAGTGTGTCAGCAGTTCCTGCAAGAGGAAGGCATTGATGCTATGGACTGGCCCGCCCGTTCCCCAGACCGGAATCCAATTGAGCACATCTGGGACATCATGTCCCGCTCCATCCACCAACAGACTGTCCAGGAGTTGGCGGATGCTTTAGTCCAGGTCTGGGAGGAGATCCCTCAGGAGACCATCTGCCACCTCATCAGGAGCATGCCCAGGCGTTGTAGGGAGATCATACAGGCACGTGGAGGCCACACACACTACTGAGCCTCATTTTGACTTGTTTTAAGGACATTATATCAAAGTTGGATCAGCCTGTAGTGTGGTTTTCCACTTTAATTTTGAGTGTGACTCCAAATCCAGACCTCCATGGGTTGATAAATTGGATTTCCATTGATTATTTTTGTGTGATTTCGTTGTCAGCACATTCAACTATGTAAAGAAAAAAGTATTTAATAACATTATTTCATTCATTCAGATCTAGGAGTATATATATATATATATATATAGTTGAAAACGGAAGTTTACATATACTTAGGTTGGAGTCATTAAAACTCGTTTTTTAACCACTCCACAAATTTCTTGTTAACAAACTATAGTTTTGGCAAGTCGGTTAGGACATCTACTTTGTGCATGACACAAGTAATTTTTCCAACAATTGTTTACAGACAGATTATTTCACTTAGAATTCACTGTATCACAATTCCAGTGGATCAGAAGTTTACATACACTAGGGTGACTGTGCCTTTAAACAGCTTGGAAAATTCTAGATGGTGTCATGGCTTTAGAAGCTTCTGATAGGTGAATTGATATCATTTGAGTCAATTGGAGGTGTACCTGTGGATGTATTTCAAGGCCTACCTTCAAACTCAGTGCCTCTTTGCTTGACATCATGGGAAAATCAAAAGAAATCAGCCAAGCCCTCAGGAAAAAAATTGTAGACCTCCAGAAGTCTGGTTCATCCTTGGGACCAATTTCCAAATGCCTGAAGGTACCACGTTCAGCTGTACAAACAATAGTATGCATGGGACCACGCAGCCGTCATAACGCTCAGGAAGGAGATACGTTCGGTCTTTAAGAGATGAAAGTACTTTGGTGCGAAAAGTGCAAATCAATCCCGGAACAACAGCAAAGGACCTTGTGAAGATGCTGGAAGAAACAGGTACAAAAGTATCTATACCCACAGTGAAACGACTCCTATATCGACATAACCTGAAAGGCCGCTCAGCAAGGAAGAAGCCACTGCTCCAAAACCACCATAAAAAAAACAGACAACGGTTTGCAACTGCACATGGGGACAAAGATCGTACTTTTTGGAGAAATGTCCTCTGGTCTGATGAAACAAAAATAGAACGGTTTGGCCATAATGACCATCATTATGTTTGGAGGAAAAAGGGGGAGGCTTGCAAGCCGAAGAACACCATCCCAACCATGAAGCACGGGGGTGGCAGCATCATGTTGTGGGGGTGCTTTGCTGCAGGAGGGACTGGTGCACTTCACAAAATAGATGGCATCATGAGGCTGGAAAATTATGTGGATATATTGAAGCAACATCTCAAGTAGAGGTCGACCGATTAATCGGAATGACCGATTAATTAGGGACGATTTCAAGTTTTCATAACAATCGGAAATCGGTATTTTTGGACGCCGATTTGGCCCCAATTTTTTTTTTACACCTTTATTTAACTAGGCAAGTCAGTTAAGAACACATTCTTATTTTCAATGACGGCCTAGGAACGGTGGGTTAACTGCCTTGTTCAGGGGCAGAACGACAGATTTTTACCTTGTCAGCTCGGGGATTCAATCTTGCAACCTTACGGTTAACTAGTCCAACGCTCTAACCACCTACTTTACATTGCACTCCATGAAGAGCCTGCCTGTTATGCGAATGCAGTAAGAAGCCAAGGTAAGTTGCTAGCTAGCATTAAACGTATCATCTCACAAAAAACAATCAATCAATCAATCAATCATAGTCACCAGTTAAACTAGTAATATCATCAACCATGTGTAGTTATCTAGCCTGTCCTGCGTTGCATATAATCGCTTAGGTACACGTTGCTCCAACATGTACCTAACCATAAACATCAATGCCTTTCTTAAAGTCAATACACAAGTATATATTTTTAAACCTGCATATTTAGCTCAAAGAAATCCAGGTTAGCAGGCAATATTAACCAGGTGAAATTGTGTCACTTCTCTTGCGTTCATTGCATGCAGAGTCAGGGTATATGCAACAGTTTGGGCCGCCTGGCTCGTTGCGAACTAATTTGACAGAAATGTACGTAATTATGACATAACATTGAAGGTTGTGTAATATAACAGGAACATTTAGACTTAGGGATGCCACCCGTTAGATAAAATACGGAACGGTTCCATATTTCACTGAAAGGAAAAACGTTTTGTTTTCGAGATGATAGTTTCTGGATTCGACCATATTAATGACCTAAGGCTCGTATTTCTGTGTGTTTATTATATTATAATTAAGTCTATGATTTGATAGAGCAGTCTGACTGAGCGGTGGTAGGCAGCAGCAGGCTGGTAAGCATTCATTCAAACAGCACTTTCGTGCGTATTGCCAGCAGCTCTTCGCTGTGCTTCAAGCATTGCGCTGTTTATGACTTCAAGCCTTCCGAGATTAGGCTGGTGTAACCGATGTGAAATAGTTAGCGGGGTGCGCGCTAATAGCGTTTCAAACGTCACTCGCTCTGAGACTTGGAGTAGTTGTTCCCCTTGCTCTGCATGGGTAACGCTGCTTCGAGGGTGGCTGTTGTCGATGTGTTCCTGGTTCGAGCCCAGGTAGGAGCGAGTAGAGGGACGGAAGTTATACTGTTACACTGGCAAAACTAAAGTCCCTATAAGAACATCCAACAGTCAAAGTTATATGAAATACAAATCGTAGAGAGAAATAGTCCTATAATTCCTGTAACTACAACCTAAAACTTCTTACCTGGAAATACTGAAGACTCATGTTAAAAAGGAACCCCCAGCTTTCATATGATCTCATGTTCTGAGCAAGGCACTTAAACGTTAGCTTTCTTACATGGCACATATTGCACTTTTACTTTCTTCTCCAACACTTTGTTTTTGCATTATTTAAACCAAATTGAACATGTTTCATTATTTATTTGAAGCTAAATTGATTTTATTGATGTATTATATTAAGTTAAAATAAGTGTTCATTCAGTATTGTTGTAATTGTCATTATTACAAATAAATAAATAAAATTGGCCGATTAATCGGTATCGTCTTTAACTGGTCCGTTGACGTTGAAAAATCATAAATCGGTCGACCTCTAATCGCAAGACATCAGTCAGGAAGTTAAAGCTTGGTCGCAAATGGGTCTTCCAAATGAACAATGACCCCAGGCATACTTTCAAAGTTGTGGTAAAATGGCTTAAGGACAACAAAGTCAAGGTATTGGAGTGGCCATCACAAAGCCCTGACCTCAATCCTACAGAACATTTGTGGGCAGACTGAAAAAGAGTGTGCGAGCAAGGAGGCCTAAAAACCTGACTCAGTTACACCAGCTCTGTCAGGAGGAATGGGCCAAAATTCACCCAACTTATTGTGGGAAGCTTGTGGAAGGCTACCCAAAACATTTGACCCAAGTTAAAGAATTTAAAGGCAATGCTACCAAATACTAATTGAGTGTATGTAAACTTCTGACCCACTGGGAATGTGATGAAAGAAATATATGCTGAAATAAATCACTCAACTATTATTCTGACATTTCACATTCTTAAAATAAAGTGGTGATCCTTACTGACCTAAAACAGGGAATTTTTACTAGGATTAAATGTCAGGGATTGTGAAAAACTGAGTTTAACCTGTTGAGGACAGACCTAGCCAACAGCCAATGGCATCGCACGGCGCGAAATACAAAACCAACTAAAATATCAAAATTAAATTTTCTCAAACAATCAACTATTTTACACCATTTTAAAGATAAGACTCTCGTTAATCTAAACACATTGTCCGATTTCAAAAAGGCTTTACAGCGAAAGCAAAACATTAGATTATGTTAGGAGAGTACATAGACACAAATAATCACACAGCCATTTTCCAAGCAAGCATACATGTCACATAAACCCAAACCACAGCTAAATGCAGCACTAACCTTTGATGATCTTCATCAGATGACACTCCTAGGACATTATGTTATACAATACATGCATGTTTTGTTCAATCAAGTTCATATTTATATCAAAAACCAGCTTTTTACATTAGCATGTGATGTTCAGAACTAGCATACACACCGAAAACTTCCGGTGAATTTACTAAATTACTCATGATAAACGTTGACAAAATACATAAATTATTTTGAGAATTATAGATACAGAACTCCTTTATGCAATCGATATGTCTGATTTTAAAATAGCTTTTCGGCGAAAGCACATTTTGCAATATTCTGAGTACATAACTCGGCCATCACGGCTAGCTATTTTGACATCCGCCAACTTCGGGGTCACCTAAACTCAGAATTACTATTAGAAAAATTGGATTACCTTTGCTGTTTTTCGTCAGAATGCACTCCCAGGACTTCTACTTCAACAACAAATGTTGTTTTGGTTCCAAATAATCCATAGTTATGTCCAAATACCTCCGTTTTGTTCGTGCGTTCAGGTCACTATCCGAAGGGTGACGCGCGAGCGCATTTCGTGACAAAATATTTCTAAATATTCCATTACCGTACTTAGAAGCATGTCAAACGCTGTTTAAAATCAAATCAAATGTATTTATATAGCCCTTCTTACATCAGCTGATATCTCAAAGTGCTGTACAGAAACCCAGCCTAAAACCCCAAACAGCAAGCAATGCAGGTGTGGAAGCATAAAATAAATTTTTATGCTATTTTTCTCGTAAAATAGCGATAATATTCCAACCGGGCAACGTTGTATTCATTCAAAGGCTGAAAGAAGAAAATGGATAAGTCTCGTGACTGCGCATCTCCAGTCTCACTGTCCCCAGGCTGACCACTCACAAACAGAGCTGCTGTACTTTGCCCAGAGACAGCAGACACCCCATTCCACTTTCTGGCGGCTTTAGAGAGCCAATGGAAGCCTTAGAAAGTGTCACGTTACAGCACAGATGCTGTAATGTCGATAGAGATGCAACAGAAGGACAACAAATTGTCAGACAGTGCACTTCCTGTATGGAATCTTCTCAGGTTTTGGCCTGCCATATGAGTTCTGTTATACTCAGACACCATTCAAACAGTTTTAGAAACTTTAGAGTGTTTTTTATCCAAATCTACTAATTATATGCATATTCTAGTTTCTGGGCAGGAGTAGTAACCAGATTAAATCGGGTACGTTTTTTATCCGGCCGTGAAAATACTGCCCCCTATCCCGAAGAAGTTAAATGTATTTGGCTGAGGTGTTTGTAAACTTCCATCTTCAACTGTACATACACACACACACAGTGCCAGTCAAAAGTTTTGCACACTCTTGGCATTCTCTCAACCAGCTTCATGAGGTAGTTATCTGTCATCTAGGCAAAGGTGGCCAATTTGAAGAATCTAAAATATTTTCATTTGTTTAACACTTTTTTTGGTTACAACATGATTCATGTGTTGTCAGTTTTGATGTCTTCATTATTATTTTACAATGCAGAAAATAGTAAAAAAAGAAAAAACCTTGAATGAGTAGGTGTGTCCAAACTTTTGAGTGGTACTGTATATGGGTACAGTTACAAGAACAAAATAAGATTATTGTGAATAGGCAAATTAATATAAAATGTTTACATGCTTTGCAAGGAGAACGATTTGCCTAATAATCCTGTTTCCATGGACACATCTGAAATCAGGCTACCTGATGGGACTTTGACAAATGCAGAAAAATCGGCAATTAAAATAAACATTCTACCACAGGGACCTGGGAAGCCTACTTGATTCTGAGCTCGGTTATTAATGTTTGAAAAGAGGGAGGCTTGCACTGCTGCTGCACATGAGCACATCAAACACACCGCTGGAACTCCGATTAAGGTCTTTACATGTCCTAATAATTTGAAAGATTGCTGAGACAACCAGGTGTTTAAATTTGCACACGCTTACTTCGATAATGACCTTACACCAATTTAGATAAGCAAAGTAAGGTGTTTACATGGCTAATGGAATACTCGGCCTACTGCCATAATCAGTTTGGTATCGAACTACACTGCTCAAAAAAATAAAGGGAACACTAAAATAACACATCCTAGATCTGAATGAATTAAATAATCTTATTAAATACTTTTTTCTTTGCATAGTTGAATGTGCTGACAACAAAATCACAAAAATAATCAATGGAAATCCAATTTATCAACCCATGGAGGTCTGGATTTGGAGTCACACTCAAACTTAAAGTGGAAAACCACACTACAGGCTGATCCAACTTTGATGTAATGTCCTTAAAACAAGTCAAAATGAGGCTCAGTAGTGTGTGTGGCATCCACATGCCTGTATGACCTCCCTACAACGCCTGGGCATGCTCCTGATGAGGTGGCAGATGGTCTCCTGAGGGATCTCCTCCAAGACCTGGACTAAAGCATCCGCCAACTCCTGGACAGTCTGTGGTGCAACGTGGCGTTGGTGGATGGAGCGAGACATGAAGTCCCAGATGTGCTCAATTGGATTCAGGTCTGGGGAACGGGCGGGCCAGTCCATAGCATCAGTGCCTTCCTCTTGCAGGAACTGCTGACACATTCCAGCCACATGAGGTCTAGCATTGTCTTGCATTAGGAGGAACCCAGGGCCAACCGTACCAGCATATGGTCTCACAAGGGGTCTGAGGATCTCATCTCAGTACCTAATGGCAGTCAGGCTACCTCTGGCAAGCACATGGAGGGCTGTGCGGCCCCCCAAAGAAATGCCACCCCACACCATGACTGACCCACCTCCAAACCGGTCATGCTGGAGGATGTTGCAGGCAGCAGAACGTTCTCCACGGCGTCTCCAGACTCTGTCACGTCTGTCACATGTGCTCAGTGTGAACCTGCTTTCATCTGTGAAGAGCACAGGGCGCCAGTGGCGAATTTGCCAATCTTGGTGTTCTCTGGCAAATGCCAAACGTCCTGCACGCTGTTGGGCTGTAAGCACAACCCCCACCTGTGGACGTCGGGCCCTCATACCACCCTCATGGAGTCTGTTTCTGACCGTTTGAGCAGACACATGCACATTTGTGACCTGCTGGAGGTCATTTTGCAGGGCTCTGGCAGTGCTCCTCCTGCTCCTCCTTGCACAAAGGCAGAGGTAGCGGTCCTGCTGCTGGGTTGTTGCCCTCCTACGGCCTCCTCCACGTATACTGATGTACTGGCCTGTCTCCTGGTAGCGCCTCCATGCTCTGGACACTACGCTGACAGACACAGCAAACCTTCTTGCCACAGCTCGCATTGATGTGCCATCCTGTATGAGCTGCACTACCTGAGCCACTTGTGTGGGTTGTAGACTCCGTCTCATGCTACCACTAGAGTGAAAGCACCGCCAGCATTCAAAAGTGACCAAAACATCAGCCAGGAAGCATAGGAACTGAGAAGTGGTCTGTGGTCACCACCTGCAGAACCACTCCTTTATTGGACGTGTCTTGCTAATTGCCTATAATTTCCACCTGTTGTCTATTCCATTTGCACAACAGCATCTGAAATTTATTGTCAATCAGTGTTGCTTCCTAAGTGGACAGTTTTATTTCACAGAAGTGTGATTGACTTGGAGTTACATTGTGTTGTTTAAGTGTTCCCTTTATTTTCTTGAGCAGTGTATTAGTGTGCATGTACAGTAAACATACTCTGATTGGTACAGGTCAGTGGAGGCTGGTGGAGCTACAGGACGATGAGGTCATTGGAATGGCTGGAATGTGTCATGAACCAGCTCGTAGCCCATAACAAAGAGGGAGACAACATGGAGATAAGGAATAACAGATATATTTATTAAACAAAGTAAACTACAAACAATTAACAATGGTGTCTGTGTGTAATCAGTAGTGTTAATGAGTGGTTGTGTGCATAGATGGTGAAAATTAGGGGTGTTGAGAGGTGCCAAAACAAACAAGCAACAAAAAGCCACAACCAAAAATAACAGTGTGCCTGCATGGAGAGAGTCTCCTCAATGAATGGGGTGAAGGTATATTCATCCCCAGGACACACCCGAGCCCAGGTGTGTCCCATTTCGCTGACAACCCTCCCGGCTCCGCCCACCGACATCCTATTAAGGAAAACAAGAGCAAAGCGAAGGAATTCGGCAGAGTGGGAGGGTTGTCACAAATGGAATTAATAGAATGTGGTTTCCTTATGTTTGATACTGTTCCATTTATTACATTCCAGCACTTACTATGAGCCCATACTCCTATAGCTCCTCCCACCAGCCTCCACTGGTACAGATTTGGTCCGCTCCAGACCAACCAAACTTGGTCTTGTTTGGGGGTGGAGCACATTAGAATGATAGAAATATAACCAAACATGCAAAAGAGGATATTACATTTTGTTAACTTTGTGTACCTATTCAGGATACATCACCATGAAGAGAATGACATTTATAATTATGCCTTTTTGTGTAGTAGAAATCAGGGACCCATAATGTCAGTCTGTTATTATATTTCTGTTACTGGGTGTTAATCAACTTCACTTATAGTCTAATAACCAAAATAGATTTTTTCAAACTCAAGGTGTCATATCAAAACTGACACCCCATTCTTTTTGTAGACAACTTTGAATCTTAATTTGGAGTAGATATTTAACAGAATTGTTGGAAAACACGGTCACAAACTGAGCAAGATTTTATCATTCTGTTACCAAACTTTACATCTGCACTGTACATGTATATTTGTAAAATGTTCTGTGGAAATTGTTAAACGTAGTGCTTGTGCATTGAGTCGTATGGTTTGTTTAACTTTGCAATCAATGGTTTTTGTTTGGCATACTTTTAAAGTAAAAAAAAAAAAAGTCAGCATCATTCTGTTACCGGAATTCATTCTGAATTTCACTTTTTGTCACTTTCTTCAACTAAGACCCTGGGCCCTCACACAGCGCTAGACCTTAGAGGTTCTAAACCTAGAGGTTCTAAACCTAGAGGCGCAACGTTCTTGATAAAGCAGACTCGGCAGACCAGACTGGAGTTTGGGGTTTGCCAAGTCAAGTGAAAACCTTAGCTGTTAAATTTCAGAAAAAGCAAAACCTAGATTCAAGCCAATCTCTTAAGTAGCTGAAATGTTCATTGCTACAACCTCGAGAAAGAGAAAAAATGACACTTTCACCAAAACAACTTTATAACGAAGTTGTGCCTTTGATTTGACGGTCTGCACTTGCACAGTTTGGTGAGACACGACCATTAGACCCGATGACGTCTCTGCACATGACATCGCCTACAAGTATGATCAGAGATTTCTATTGGAGAAGCAGATTATGCAAATTGTCATATTGTACCATCTTTGGCTACACTGTGTTGGAACACACTGTCGCACACACTCTCTTTAAATGAGCCATGTCAACTGTTTGTTTGTTGCACAATGCTATGGAAACCAGAAGAGGCAGGAAAAGAGGCATTGACTGAATCAATTATCTCTCCGGTATTTTAGGGGTATAAGTCTCACAAATTGTAACAGACTTTTATGACTAGCAAGTGAGCCGAGGCTTGTGTTGTCTTGACACAGAAGATTCAGCCCTCGCCACAAACCTAAAAAAAATATACTGGCCCCTTGTGCCTTGTCTTGGCCAGTCAGCCTGCTCTTATAGCAGATAGACTCACTGGAGGTCCGAGAGAAACATGTGGGGAATGTTTATGAGGGAGCACAGGCTAGTGTGGATAGGAGGTGGTGGGTGGACCACACTGCCAATAGGAGTGCTTTTTCCATGGTCAAAAGGAGCTTCAGGTGTTCCAACTCTAGCACATTCACTCACTGATCTGACAACACAAAGACTATCAAGAACTTAGTTGTGGCATTTCACAGAATTCTAGAACATTCCTCTGGCCATATTCGTATTTGTCTACCATGAAAACACCAGGACTGTACTGAACTGGCTGTTCTGCTCCTAAAAACACTTCCAGCTTCCCTGAGGACAAAGAGAGCTGGAGAGACGGCCAAATTAAGTTACCGCTGGGTTTCAAAGCTCCTGTGAGTTGGAAGGGGGTAGAGAATGCACCAAGGCCAATTAACTGGAGATGGGCTAAACTGGTTTACTGTGGGAGGAAGTTGGGAGGAACTTCTAAGTGTCCATTTGGGAAGTCATCAAGACTCGGGCCGAGGGGGTTTGAAGAACATTTGGACAGAGGTCGAGAGAGGTTTGGATGGTGTTTGTAGCATATCTCATTGGCTGGAGGGTTCAGGTCAGGTCCATGTGAGAGATCATAATTCCATAGCAAACTGGGTTAGGGAGTGGGCCTTGAGGCATATCTCAGTGCAGGGACCTTTCTGCCAGAGAAACCCTTGGGCGGCCGCCTACGTGATTTTTTTGGGCCGCCTAAGTCCAAAACTGTGAAATATATACAGAATGAGTCAAAAGTTAACACACCTACTCATTCAATGGTTTCTTTATTTTTTTTACTATTTTCTACTTTGTAGAATAGTGAAGACGTCAAAACTATGAAATAACACATATGGAATCATGTAGTAACCAAAAAAAGTGTTCAACAAATCAAAATATATATTATATTTGAGATTCTTCAAAGTAGCAACCCTTTGCCTTGATGACGGCTTTGCCCACACTTGGCATTCTCTCAACCAGCTTCATGAGGTGGTCACCTGGAATGCATTTCAATTAACAGGTGTGCCTTATTAAAAGTTAATTTATGGAATTTCTATCATTCTTAATGCATGAGCCAATCAGTTGTGTTGTGACAAGGTATGGGGTGGTATACAGAAGATAGCCCTATTTGGTAAAAGACCAAGTCCTTATTATGGCAAGAACAGCTCAAATAAGCAAAGAGAAACGACAGTCCATAATTACTTTAAGACATGTCAGTCAATGCGCAATGATGTAACTGGCTCTCATGAAGACCGTCACAGGAAAGGAAGACCCAGAGTTACCTCTGCTGCAGAGGGTAAGTTCATTAGAGTTACCAGCCTCAGAAATTACAGCCCAAATAAATGCTTCACAGAGTTCAAGTAACAGACACATCTCAACATCAACTGTTCAGAGTTGACAGCGTGAATCAGGCCTTCATGGTCAAATTGCTACAAAGAAACCAATACTAAAATGACACCAATAAGAAGAAGAGACTTGCTTGGGCCAAGAAACACGAGCAATGGACATTAGACCGGTGGAAATCTGTCCTTTGGTCTGATGAGTCCAAATTTGATATGTTTGGTTTCAACCGCCATGTCTTTGTGAGACACAGAGTGGGTGAACGGATGATCTCCTCATGTGTGGTTCAAGACTGTTGGAAAAGCATTCCAGGTGAAGCTGGTTGAGAGAGTGTGAAAAGCTGTCATCAAGGCAAAAGGATGGCTACTTTGAAGTATATTTTGATTTGTTTAGCACTTTTTGGGTTACTACATGATTCAATTGTTATTTCATAGTTTCGATGTCTTCACTAGTATTCAACAATAAAGAAAATAGTCAAAATAAAGAAATATCATTGAATGAGTAGGTGTGTCCAAACTTTTGACTGGTACTGTATACACAAACACACACGGAAAGTATTCAGACCCCTTGACTTGTCCCACATTTTGTTACGTTACAGCCGTATTCTAAAATGGATGAAATCATTTTTTCCCCTCAATCTACACACAATACCCCTTAATGACAAAGCAAAACTGGCCTTTAGACATTTTTGCAAATGTATTAAAAATAGAAAACTGAATTATCACATTTATATACAGTTGAAGTCGGAAGTTTACATACACCTTAGCCAAATACATTTAATCTCAGTTTTTCACAATTCCTGACATTTAATCCTAGTACAAATTCCCTGTTTTAGGTCAGTTAGGATCACCACTTTATTTTAAGGATGTGAAATGTCAGAATGATTTATTTCAGCTTTTATTTCTTTCATCACATTCCCAGTGGGTCAGAAGTTACACTCAATTAGTATTTGGTAGCATTGACTTCAAATTGTTTAACTTGGGTCAAACTTGTCAGGTAGCCTTCCACAAGCTTCCCACATTAAGTTGGGTGAATTTTGGCCCATTCCTCCTGACAGAGCTGGTGTAACTGAGTCAGGTTTGTAGGCCTCTTTGCTCACACACGCTTTTTCAGTTCTGCCCACAAATTTTCTATAGGATTGAGGTCAGAGCTTTGTGATGGCCACTCCAATACCTTGACTTTGTTGTCCTTAAGCCATTTTGCCACAACTTTGAAAGTATGCTTGGGGACACTGTCCATTTGGAAGACCCATTTGCGACCAAGCTTTAACTTCCTGACTGATGTCTTGAGATGTTGCTTCAATATATACACATAAATTCCCTTCCTCATGATGCCATCTATTTTCTGAATTGCACCAGTCCCTCCTGCAGCAAAGCACCCCCACAACATGATGCTGCCACCCACGTGCTTCACGGTTGGGATGATGTACTTCGGCTTGCAAGCCTCCCCCTTTTTCCTCCAAACATAACAATGGTCATTATGGCCAAACAGTTCTATTTTTGTTTCATCAGACCAGAGGACATTTCTCCAAAAAGTACGATCTTTGTTGCATGCATGCAGTGTGCTTCCTTGCTGAGCGGCCTTTCAGATTATGTCGATATAGGACTCGTTTTACTGTGGATATAGATACTTTTGTACCTGTTTCCTCCAGCATCTTCACAAGGTCCTTTGCTGTTGTTCTGGGATTGACTTGCACTTTTTGCACCAAAGTACGTTCATCTCTAGGAGACAGAAAGTGTCTCCTTCCTGAGCGGTATGACGGCTGCGTGGTCCCATGGTGTTTATACTTGCATACTATTGTTTGTACAGATGAACGTGGTACCTTCAGGCATTTGGAAACTGCTCCCAAGGATGAACCAGACTTGTGGAGGTCTACATTTTTTTCTGAAGTCTTGGCTGATTTCTTTTGATTTTCCCATGATGTCAAGCAAAGAGGCACCGAGTTTGAAGGTAGGCCTTGAAATACATCCACAGGTACATCTCCAATTGACTCAAATGATGTCAATTATCCTATCAGAAGCTTCTAAAGCCATGACACCATTTTCTGGAATTTTCCAAGCTGTTTAAAGGCACAGTCAATTTAGTGTATGTAAACTTCTGACCCACTGGAATATTGATACAGTGAATTCTAAGTGAAATAATCTGTCTGTAAACAATTGTTGGAAAAATTACTTGTGTCATGTACAAAGTAGATGTCCTAACCGACTTGCCAAAACTATAGTTTGTTAACAAGAAATTTGTGGAGTGGTTGAAAAACAAGTTTTAATGGCTCCAACATAAGTGTATGTAAACTTCCGTCTTCAACTGTAATTAATATATATATATATTTTTTTTTTTACTTTTCTCTCAACTCCATGGCAGAGTATGTAGAATCCCTGGAAATGTGCTTTTAAATTGCAACATTTTCTCTCAGCTCCATGGCAAAATGTGTAGAATTCTTTGGAATTTACTTTAAATTTGCAAAAAATGTATCTTGGCTCCAAGGAGAATAGCAGAAAATTGGCTTAAAAATTCAAAAAACTGCAACAAAAAAAACCCATCAAAATAGGAGTCTTTAAAAGTTATCTAAAATTCCCCAACCGTGTCCATTGCCATTGCCACACCCACCACCTAAGCCACTTTTTGACCCGGAATAAAACATCAGTGGCCGGAGTTCAGTTTGGTTCAGTTGAAACAGCTCAACCGTGGCATGAATAATACCTCTGTGCTTTATTAGGGAGCTGTCTGTGCACAGAAGGGCTCGTAGACCCACAAACTATATTCATCCTGTGTAAAAGAGATGCTTCACCAAAATGATATGTTACCTTGCCCATGACCTTGAGACTTGTTAGTTCCCAAAGTTAATGCATGTTAACCCATGGAGGCTGCTGA
This sequence comes from Salmo trutta, assembly GCF_901001165.1. Taxonomy (NCBI): domain Eukaryota; kingdom Metazoa; phylum Chordata; class Actinopteri; order Salmoniformes; family Salmonidae; genus Salmo; species Salmo trutta. The sequence continues at coordinate 35,819,884 of NC_042972.1, read as the reverse complement.
GGGGAAAACGGCTCATAATAAGGTCTGGAACGGAGCGAATGGAATGCCATCAAACACATAGAAACCATGTGTTTTTATGCATTTGATACCATTCCACTCCAGCAGTTACCACGAGCCCGTCCTCCCCAATTAAGGTGCCAGCAACCTCCTGTGCTGTATTTAATTATTATTATTTTTTAAAATACATTTAACCTTTATTTAACTAGGCCTTTATTTAACTGTAGGAGTGGGTCCCTTGACCTCTCAGCATTGAGTCACATTTGCAAGACCCACAACCCACTCCACTAAACACACAGAGAAGCCATGTGGAGTCTGGGCTGCAAGAGTGTTCTAGTTGGCCAACAGCAGAGCCAGAGGCATCACAGCGTATGGGGCGGGTTAGCCCAGACAAACACTGCCATTTTTGCTGCTCCTCATAAGGCCACATTTAGCCTGAGTTAGCGGTGGCTTACACTATAACCCCATTAGCATCTGCCTTCAACTGGCTGAACAGAATCACATGACTCCTCAGTGACAGAGGCAGGCCAGTGTTGACTTATAGGGAAATAAATGCTGAAAATATGTTACAGGGGGTTGCATTTACTCTCCACCTCAATCATGGCATGAATGCAGTGTGCTAACTTTTTGTCAGTCTCAGAACATGATACTTACATAGTTTGTTTCATGTTGCAAACAGTAATGAAACACTATGTCCCTTTCCCTACTGCATCACAGTGGCGCAGAGCGAAGCAGTGGAATGCACAGAGAGCAGCCACTCAAAGGAGACCCTGCTAGTGTACAGTCATATGAACTCACACCAAAACTGCTGCTTACAGACAGCAATTTACATTCCCCAACACACCTTTATCTGCAATACAGGCAACCACTCTGGCTGCTATAACCAGCTCTGTCAACAGAAAGACTTGGTGAAAAGCAACATGCCCAGCAACAGTAGGTTAAAACATAAGTAATCATGATGATTTGAGCAATGTTTGGCCCACAGACATCCTAAGCCATCATTGTTCTCATTCAGTCAGTCTATACTTTACTATAAATATGTAGGCCTTCAATTATGTTCAATATCATGCTTTTTAGGGTCTGGGGGTGATAATGAAATTAGGCTTTTTGTGTATTTAAATCACAGCATATATTACCAAACTATACAGAGACAGGCCTACAGAATGTAGGAAGACTGATGCCACAATATGATCCGTTCTCTATCAATACTGGATGCATTATGCGAAACCGGAATGCATTTTCACTCCACCTGACCCTTCGCTGTAGGGTACTCCTTGGGTCAAACTCACTTTGACAGAATACCGAAAAGCTAGAATACCTAGTAGAAACAATAGCAAAGCAGGCACCCTGCCTCTGTTTTGGTAAAAAGCTGAGGGATGGGCCTGGAGAATTGTAACCACTCTCAAATTCATTTACAGAGCTACGGATGCAAGGACTGACCATCCATGATATCAAATGTGTTGTTTAACCATGTTTTGAGGCTATACAGTAAGGGGGGGTTACATTTACATTGTTTACAGAAATTGGAGTAAAACAAGCTTATATTTTAGGTTCTATGGGGTCGACAGTTGGAGAACACAATGTATAAATGCCTCGAGTTTAGTTCAAGTATCAACGGGTATATATCGTCAATTTATAATTATAAATAAATATGCAGCAACTAAGGATTTTAGCTTTAAAACAGTCTAACTCTTGTCAGAATATGCAATAAAGTTCATCCTTCTAATCAATCAGTCAATTAGGAATGTATAGCCCACGTGGTGATGAGAACCATGAGTCATTATCACCACAGCAGTCTGAAAGGTCACAAATTACAGATTATCACAATGGATTTGAAATTAATCAAATCCCTGAGAGAAATGTGATTATTTTCGCTGTGGTGGGATATCTTGGTTGCAGCTAACACAAATCAATGTCAATGTGCAGTTTTATGACATTTCTTTATATATATATATATATATATATATATATTTTTTTTTTTACAAGCAACAGCCTATGATAATACAAAACAAAAAAAACTTACGGTGTGTGTGTTATTTTTCAGCGTGGACTCGAATCCAGTTAGAGATTTGCACGTCTCTCCGTCGGGGTCAGTGCTCCGTTTGTTAAGGTTGTGTCCAGACAACACCGGTGAATCTCTTGGTCGCGGGGTCTTCACGAACGTTGTGTGTGCCCCGCCAAAGTTGGCTTTCTTACAGAAATCCTCGCATAACGCATAGGTAAATAACCACACAACAGCGATGCTATACAGCGGAGTCATATTCACAAGTCTGAGTTTTGTTGCTAAAAATCTATTTAGTAACCCGTTTCTATTATCACCAAATGTACTTAGAATACCCCACGTAGGCGGCGTACATAATGTTCATCTGGTGCAGAAGTGAACTGTGGCTTTTTAAAATGAAACGCCCACCTAGAAGTCCGATTGGTTGAGAGTTAATTGAAACGCATTTTCATTGGACTGTAGATGCGTCCATTCATTCCTTATTCTTCCCAGTAGGAGCAAAGTTATTTGCAATTACGCTACCTGGCGGACAAAACCAGATGAAGGTTGTCAACCTCACCATCCTGTATGATTTTGGTAATGAAACCGTCAGAAGTACACACACCATGGAGGAAATGACACAAACCACACCTTTTAGAATACAACTGTTTTATTTAGGCATTGATCCATAACAAAAATGTCACTCAGCTCTAAGCACTGATCTGACCGATGCCTGTACAGCACTGTAGAAATCATTTTAGTCATGTAGCAAACGCTCTGAGAGCAATTTATGGGAGCAATTAGGGTTAAGTGCCTTGCTCAAGGGCACATCAACTGATGTTTCACCTAGTCTTCTCAGGGATTCAAACCAGCGATCTTCCGGTTACTTGCCCAACGCTCTTAACCACTAGGCTACTTGCCCGCCCCCCCCCCCCATTTCCAGAGCCAAAATAAGAAAAAAATATAACATTACAAAGAGTTGCCTCCCTTCCACAAAAGGAACCAATGAAACTAGCGAGAGTGCTGATGGGAAATGTAGTTGTAGATGTGTGGTGATCCTCAGAGCCCAGGTGGATTACGTCTCCTCAGTGCTGACTAGGCCCACAGAGCACCCCTGTGCTCTAGATGTCCTTGATAACATCCTCCAGCTCTTCTTTGGAATACATGTGGAAGGTCTTGCCTGGCTCTATTGTAGCCAGCTGAAGGGGTGAGAGGGGAGAGCAGGTTAGCACACAAACAAACGTGATGAGTGATATGTTTTGGTTCATTGCTGCCCATCACCCTAACGATAGCTGGTACACCAGTAAAACAGGAATATTAGTCCCTCTAGGACTAAGGCTCAGCAGACCTGAATTTATGGTAAACAATATAATATGACAATAGCTCCACCCAGACGTCTGGTAGGCTTAGTGAGGCTTACACCATATTGCTTCGATCCAACAACTTCCACATCTACAATAGATGGCTCGACTAGAAGTAGGGTCAGTGGTTGAGCCTGAAGGATTAGAGCTCACCTCAATGTTGGTGGCATTCAGCTTCTCCTCCATCACCTGCTTTAGGATGGTGAGGGACGACTTGATGGCCTCTTTTAACGTCATGGACTGGAGAGGCCACCCAGAGAGAAAACAGAGGTCTTGGTTAATAAATAAAATAAGGTCGTCACCCCTGTGATAGGATGGAGAATGAAACCGACTGACAATCTGGTGGAGTTGTGGTGGAAGAGGAGGAAGGAAAAGGTTGGGGGCGGGGGGGTGATGGAGGAAAAGGTTGGGGGGGTGATGGAGGAAAAGGTTGGGGGGGGGGGGGTGACGGAGGAAAAGGTTGGGGGGGGGGGTGACGGAGGAAAAGGTTGGGGGGGGGGTGACGGAGGAAAAGGTTGGGGGGGGGGTGATGGAGGAAAAGGTTGGGGGGGGTGATGGAGGAAAAGGTTGGGGGGGGGTGATGGAGGAAAAGTGTTGAGGAAAGGTTGGGGGGGTGATGGAGGAAAAGGTTGGGGGGGGTGATGGAGGAAAAGGTTGGGGGGGTGATGGAGGAAAAGGTTGGGCGGGTGATGGAGGAAAAGGTTGGGGGGGGGTGATGGAGGAAAAGGTTGGGGGGGGGTGATGGAGGAAAAGGTTGGGGGGGGGGGATGGAGGAAAAGGTTGGGGGGGGGTGATGGAGGAAAAGGTTGGGGGGGGGTGATGGAGGAAAAGGTTGGGGGGGTGATGGAGGAAAAGGTTGGGGGGGTGATGGAGGAAAAGGTTGGGGGGGTGATGGAGGAAAAGGTTGGGGGGGTGATGGAGGAAAAGGTTGGGGGGGTGATGGAGGAAAAGGTTGGGGGGGTGATGGAGGAAAAGGTTGGGGGGTGATGGTAATGATAGCAACAGAGGAGAGGTAGATTATGCCTGAGAGGGTACCTTGTGGTAGACCTCCTGCAGAGAGCTCTGGGCTCCCTCAGAGGCAGAGCCGATGGCCCGGGCATCACACTGGACAAAGGTGCCTGATGGGTCCATGTGGTACCTACACACAAAGTTGAAAAATCAGGGGGTGTAGAAATTCAAGAGACATTTCACCATCTGATGAAGACTGAAGGTTTGGTTTTCTCATGAAAACTCAGCACAAGTCCTGGATTATAAGTGAGGAATGAGAGATTTTGCCCAAACCAATTATATCACACAATGTGTTAAAAATGTATGTTGAATAGATTAACGTACAGCTGGGGCCCTTTCTCATCCAGTCCACCAAAGAGAAGTGCTACACCGAAGGGTCGGCTCTGAGGAGAGAGAACCACAGGGAATAAGTACAGTGCGATACCTCACAGCTGTGGGAGAAATAAGTGACAACTAGCTGGAAAAGTGCTTTCAACCTCTACCAGTTTCTATTAATTAATACATCACTGAATTAATGAAAGTGAGCAACATGCAAATGAGTTGATCTTTGAGGTTTTGTCTCATCGTTCTGTGATCACTAACCATGGCTCCAGGGTCTGCATCCTCCTCTCCAAACTGCAGGGCCAGGTTAGACACGGCCTGGGTCACACTCTCCACTGTCATGGTCTCGTTGTAGGTGAACCAGTGGTTCTGGAAGGGGACAAACAGAGCAGGGTTAAAAAGGAAAGAAACTAAAAAGCTTTACATATCAAGTAGTTGAGGAACTAAAATGCTTTATGTTGTACAAAACTGCTTTACAAGTAGTTCACAATGTAGTGTGCATCTCATAAGTGCAAACATCAGCCATGTGTTGATTTTTACCTCAATAGTGTAGTAATGTTCAGTTTGAAAATGAACCTGTACTTGAATTCAGCCAACTCAACACTTACCTGTGTCTCCACTCTTGCTTTGTCGATAAGAGTCTTGGCATCAGCTATCAAGCCACTCATAGCACAACCTTTGAGAAGAGACGGACGCTCAAAACACATTTTCAAACTTTGAATACTATCTCTGAAACACGGCCTATAGAAGGCCTCTTTTACACAGTGGTGCTTAATTTCTGATACAAAAATATGTTGAGCCCATAGAAATTATTCTGACTGCTTCATCCAGTTACCTTTCATTTTCCCAGAATGATTGAGAACACTTGTTTTCTCCATAGACCGGTCAGGTGTTATACAAACAACCTGAGCTCCGATAAGCGTTCACGTCTGTGTGTTTGACAGTGTCTGCCCCTGCCTAATGAGTACTCCCTTCTCTGGCTGCTTACCGATGTGGGTGTCGATCTCCACAATCTTCTCGATGCTGCTTGGCTCCATCAGAGGAGATGTGATCCTCTTCTCCACGGCCAGACACACCCCCTCAGATGTCTGGATGCCAATGGCTGTGGAGCCCAGCTGAGAGACAACAGGTGTTCAGACTCTTGTTCATAGAAATGTCATGTACAAAGATGACCAGCTGTCCCCAGTCCCGGCCTCTGAGCTTCATACTTCAGTACTGTATTGTTATGTAGCCTAGACTGTTGTCTTACTTCCATAATGTGACATTTGAATTGTCAATTTTTTATATTTCTCTACTACATATTCTATGCTAATATACCTTGACTTCCCATTCACTAGTATTTAAGATGGCTGCACTTGTTACGCACAGCAGTTGTGTACTTAAAGTGTGTCTACTTTATTTTACAGCACCAATTAAGGCATAATTGGGGCGGCAGGTAGCCTAGTGATTAGAGCGTTGGGCGAGTAACCGAAAGGATGCTAGATTGAATCCCCGAGTTGACAAGGTAAACATCTGTCGTTCTGCCCCTGAACAAGGCAGTTAACCCACTGTTCCTAGGCTGTCATTGAAAATACGAATTTGTTCTTAACTGACTTGCCTAGTAAAATAATGAACAATGTCTTTCCGAGGAAGCTATTATTGAAGATGAAGTGTAATGGTGTGTTCTTGTGATATTGAATTTGATGTTTTGAAAATACCTTAATCGCCTCAATAGCATATTCCACTTGGAACAGTCGTCCCTCTGGAGAAAAGGTGTTTACTCCTCTGAAAAAAAACGATAGACTTAGTGCCCTGAAGTTCCAATAGCTATTCCGTCAGTACTGTAAAGGTTAGAATAGCTTTGTAGATGAACGGAGGTAACGGGTTAACGTAAACTTCTTTCTCTGCACAAAATACACCAGTCTGGAACACGACCATTTTGCAATTAGCTACTGTAGCTAACTAACTTTAGTTAAGTGAAAGTGAAAGAAACTAACGTTAGCTAGCTAGCGTTATCCAGCAAACTATCACGGCAATTTCAGTGACATATTATAATATACCATTAAGGAATGATTAATACGCAGATGTTAACCAGACATAACAAGTGCACAAACCACCTAGCTAGCACTAGCTAGCTAACTAGATGGCGAGCTAAATAAATGTGTATTGTGCGATGGTACGTATAGAAGTTAGCTACGTTAATTGTTAGCGGCTAGTTAGCTAGCCCGATGTCGTGACAATGCAGTTCCGAGTCTTAACTTACCTGTCGTACTCCGATCTCGTCAAAAACATCTTAAAGATTTTAGATCTGTAAACAAAAACATTTTGTTGAAGAGACGCAACTGGGAACATGCAGTTAAAACACATGTAGCGTTAGCTCGTGTGTGGGAACTTGCAGATAGGTAGGAAAGATCTGTGTACAGCAGTAGCTACATTACCACCACCGGCATTGGTTCAGAAAGTTAGAGCTAGCAAACTACATTTCTAGGGTAACGTTACACTCTACGATACTTTTACACAACATTATGTATGAATCATACAACTATAATGGAAAATAATGTTGGATTCGCAGTCAAGAAAGAGAATACTATTTGCCTACCACCGTTTTAGATCGTAGAATGAGTTCGCTTGTTTCTACAGGAAGCGTGTGCGTGCTCAAACACACTGAGGGGAAATGCTTCTTCTTCGTCTTTGATGAGGTTTAAGGGTGGTTGGCATCCAATATGTTTCATTACCGCCCCCAACTGGACTATAATATAAATCTATTATACTTTGTGACACAATATGGGAAAAGGAATAAAAAAATAAAATAAAAAAAAACTCATTCTAACTAACCCTACACTCATTAAAAACCCACTACCCTATTCCACTACATTGACACTATCTGCTCCTGAACCAAATACTTCTCTGCAGCTATCTATTTTCTGTGATATACATTCCATTTCTGCGGTACAGTTGATAACCATTGCTATGAACGCTAAGAAGCCAACCTTACTGAAGCATACAGTATTCAGACACCTTGACTTTTTCCACGTTTTGTTACGTTACAGCCTTATTCTAAAATTGATTAGATACATGTTTTCCTCATCTATCTACACACAGTACCCCATAATGATGAAGCGAAAACAGGTTTTTCGAATTGTTTGCAAATTTATATAAAAAAAACAGAAATACCTTATTTACTTAAGTATCAGACTCTTTGCAGTAAGACTCGAAATAGCGGACATGTCAAATCAAATCAAATGTTATTTGTCACATGCGCAGAATACAACAGGTAGACCTCACAGTGAAATGCTTACTTACAATGCTTATTAACCAACAATGCAGTTTTAAGAATTTAAAAAAACTATGACTAAAAAAATACAAATATAACAAATAATTAAGGAGCAACAATAAAATAACAGTAGTGAGGCTATATACAGGGGGTTCCGGTACAGAGTCAATGTGCGGGGGCACCGGTTGGTCGAGGTAATTGAGGTAATATGTACATGTAGGTAGAGGTAAAGTGACTATAAATAGATAATAAACAGAGAGTAGCAGCACCGTAAAAAAGGGGGGTGGAGACAATGCAAATAGTCCGGGTAGCCATTTGATTAACTGTTCAAGAGTATTATGGCTTGGGGGTAGAAGCTGTTAAGAAGCCTTTTTGACCTAGACTTGGCGCTCCAGTACCGCTAGCCGTGCGGTAGCAGAGAGAACACTCTATTACTATGGCTCCTGGAGTCCTTGGCAATTTTTTGGGCCTTCCTCTGACACCGCCTGGTATAGAGGTCCTGGATGGCAGGAAGCTTGGCCCCAGTGATGTACTGGGCCGTACGCACTGCCCTCTGTAGTGCCTTGCGGTCGGAGGTCGAGCAGTTGCCATACCCGGAGGTGATGCAACCTGTCAGGATGCTCTCAATGGTGCAGCTGAATAACTTTTTGAGTATGTGAGGACCCATGCCAGATCTTTTCAGTTTCCTGAGGGGGAATAGGCATTGTTGTGCCCTCTTTACGGCTGTCTTGGTGCATTTGGACCATGATAGAATGTTGGTGATGTGGACACCAAGGAACTTGATCTCTCAACTCTCAAAAAGCTCTCAAGTTGCATCCTGTTTCCATTGATCATCCTTGAGATGTTTCTACAACTTGATTGGAGTCCACCTGTTGTAAATTCAATTGATTGGACATGATTAGGAAAGGCACACACCTTTTTATATAAGGTCCCACAGTTGACAGTGAATGTCAGAGCAAAAACCAAGCCATGAGGTTGAAGGAATTGACCGTAGAGCTACAAGACAGGATTGTGTTGAGGCACAGATCTGGGGAAGGGAAGCAAAACATTTCTGCAGCATTGAAGGTCCCCAAGAACACAGTGGCCTCCATCATTCTTAAATGGAAGACGTTTGGAACCACCAAGACTCTTCCTAGAGATGGCCGGCCGGCCAAACTGAGCAATTGGGGGAGAAGGTCCTCGACAGGAGGTGACCAAGAACCCGATGGTGACTCTGACTAACTCCAGAGTTCCTATGTGGCGATGGGAGAACCTTCCAGAAGGACACCATCTCTGCAGCACTCCACCAATCAGGCCTTTATGGTAGAGTAGCCAGATGGAAGCAACTCCTCATTAAAAGATACATGGCAGCCTGCTTGGAGTTTGCCAAAAGGCACCTAAAGTACTCTCAGACCATGAGAAACTCTGGTCAGATGAAACCAAGATTGAACTCTTTGGCCTGAATGCCAAGTGTCACGTCTGGAGGAAACCTGGCACCATTCCTACAGTGAAGATTGGTGGTAGCAGCATTATGCTGTAGGGATGTTTTTCACCGGCATAGACTGGGAGACTAGTCAGGATTGAGGGAAAGATGAACGGAGCAAAGTACAGAGAAACCTGCACCAGAGCGCTCAGGACCTCAGACTGGGGTGAAGGTTCACCATCCAACAGCACAACGACCCTAAGCACACTGCCAAGACAACGCAGGAGTGGCTTCGGGACAAGTCTATGAATGTCCTTGGGTGGCCCAGCCAGAGCCTGGACTTGAACCCAATCGAACATCTCTGGAGAGACCTGAAAATAGCTGTGCAGCAACGCTCCCCATCCAACCTGACAGAGCTTGAGAGGATCTACAGAGAAGAATGCGAGAAACTCCCCAAATACAGGTGTGCCAAGCTTGTAGCGTCATACCCAAGAAGACAAAAGCTGTAAACACTGCCAAAGGTGCTTTAACAAAGTACTGAGTAAAGGGTCTGAATACTTATGTAAATATGATATTTCTAGAAACCTGTTTTTAGTTTGTCATTATGGGGTACTGTGTGTAGATTGATGGGGGGAGACAATTTAATCCATTTTAGAATAAGTCTGTAACGTAACAAAATGTTGAAAAGTCTGAACACTTTCCGAATGCACTTCTACATTGTAGAATAATAGTGAAGACATCAAAACTATGAAATAACACATATGGAATCATGTAGTAACCAAATAAGTGTTCAACAAATCAAAATATATATTATATTTGAGATTCTTCAAAGTAGTAACCTTTTGCCTTGATGACGGCTTTGCACACTCTTGGCATTCTCTCAACCAGCTTCATGAGGTAGTCACCTGGAATGCATTTCAATTAACAGGTGTGCCTTGTTAACAGGTCATTTATGGAAGTTCTATCTGTCTTACTGTGATTGAGCTAATCAGTTGTGTTGTGACAAGGTAGGGGTGGTATACAGAAGATAGCCCTATTTGGTAAAAGACCAAGCCCATATTATGGCAAGAACAGCTCAAATAAGCAAAGAGAAACGACAGTCCATTATTACTTTAAGACATGAATGTCAGTCAATCCGGAACATTTCAAGAACTTTGAAAGTTTCTTCAAGTGCAGTTGCAAAAACCATCAAGCGCTATGATGAAACTGGCTCTCATGAGGACCGTCACAGGAAAGGAAGACCCAGAGTTACCTCTGCTGCAGAGGATAAGTTCATTAGAGTTACCAGCCTCAGAAATTGCAGCCCAAATTAATGCTTTACAGAGATTAAGTAAGAGACACATCTCAACATCAACTGTCCAGAGGAGACTGCATGAATCAGGACTTCATGGTCGAATTGCAGAAAAGAAACCACTACACCAATAAGAAGAAGATACTTACTTGGGCCAAGAAACACTAGCAATGGACATAAGACCGGTGGAAATCTGTCTTTGTGAGATGCAGAGTAGGTGAACGGATGATCTCTGCATGTGTGGTTCCAACAATAAAGCATGGAGAAGGAGGTGTGATGGTGCTTTGCTGGTGACACTGTCTGTGATTTATTTAGAATTCAATGCACACTTAACCAGCATGGCTACCACAGCATTCTGCAGCGATATGCCATCCCATTTGGTTTGCGTTTAATGGGACTATCATTTATTTTTCAACAGGACAATGACCCAAAACACACCAGGCTGTGTAAGGGCTATTTGACCATGGAGAGTGATGGAGTGCTGCATCATATGACCTGGCCTCCACAATCACCCGACCTCAAGCCAGTTGTGATGGTTTGGGATGAGTTGGTCTGCAGAGTGAAGGAAAAGCAGCCAACAAGTGCTCAGCATATGTGGGAACTCCTTCAAGACTGTTGGAAAAGTATTCCTCATGAAGCTGGTTGAGAGAATGCCAAGTGTGTGCAAAGCTGTCATCAAGGCAAAGGTTGGCTTCTTTGAAGAATCTAAAATCTTAATTATACACTGCTCAAAAAAATAAAGGGAACACTTAAACAACACAATGTAACTCCAAGAAAATCACACTTCTGTGAAATCAAACTGTCCACTTAGGAAGCAACACTGATTGACAATAAATTTCACATGCTGTTGTGCAAATGGAATAGACAACAGGTGGAAATTATAGGTAATTAGCAAGACACCCCCAATAAAGGAGTGGTTCTGAAGGTGGGGACCACAGACCACTTCTCAGTTCCTATGCTTCCTGGCTGATGTTTTGGTCACTTTTGAATGCTGGCGGTGCTTTCACTGTAGTGGTAGCATGAGACGGAGTCTACAACCCACACAAGTGGCTCAGGTAGTGCAGCTCATCCAGGATGGCACATCAACGCGAGCTGTGGCAAGAAGGTTTGCTGTGTCTGTCAGCGTAGTGTCCAGAGCATGGAGGTGCTACCAGGAGACAGGCCAGTACATCAGGAGACGTGGAGGAGGCCGTAGGAGGGCAACAACCCAGCAGCAGGACCGCTACCTCCGCCTTTGTGCAAGGAGGAGCAGGAGAAGCACTGCCAGAGCCCTGCAAAATGACCTCCAGCAGACCACAAATGTGCATGTGTCTGCTCAAACTGTCAGAAACAGACTCCATGAGGGTGGTATGAGGGCCCGACGTCCACAGGTGGTGGTTGTGCTTACAGCCCAACACCGTGCAGGACGTTTGGCATTTGCCAGAGAACACCAAGATTGGCAAATTCGCCACTGGCGCCCTGTGCTCTTCACAGATGAAAGCAGGTTCACACTGAGCACGTGACAGACGTGACAGAATCTGGAGACACCGTGGAGAACGTTCTGCTGCCTGCAACATCCTCCAGCATGACCGGTTTGGCGGTGGGTCAGTCATGGTGTGGGGTGGCATTTCTTTGGGGGGCCGCACAGCCCTCCATGTGCTCGCCAGAGGTAGCCTGGCTGCCATTAGGTACCGAGATGAGATCCTCAGACCCCTTGTGAGACCATATGCTGGTGCGGTTGGCCCTGGGTTCCTCCTAATGCAAGACAATGCTAGACCTCATGTGGCTGGAGTGTGTCAGCAGTTCCTGCAAGAGGAAGGCATTGATGCTATGGACTGGCCCGCCCGTTCCCCAGACCTGAATCCAATTGAGCACATCTGGGACATCATGTCTCGCTCCATCCACCAACGCCACGTTGCACCACAGACTGTCCAGGAGTTGGCGGATGCTTTAGTCCAGGTCTGGGAGGAGATCCCTCAGGAGACCATCCGCCACCTCATCAGGAGCATGCCCAGGCATTGTAGGGAGGTCATACAGGCACGTGGAGGCCACACACACTACTGAGCCTCATTTTGACTTGTTTTAAGGACATTACATCAAAGTTGGATCAGCCTGTAGTGTGGTTTTCCACTTTAATTTTGAGTGTGACTTCAAATCCAGACCTCCATGGGTTGATAAATTGGATTTCCATTGATTATTTTTGTGTGATTTTGTTGTCAGCACATTCAACTATGCAAAGAAAAAAGTATTTAATAAGATTATTTATTTCATTCAGATCTAGGATGTGTTGTTTAAGTGTTCCCTTTATTTTTTTGAACAGTATATTTTGATTTGTTTAGCACTTTTTTGGTTACTGCATGATTCAGTATGTGTTATTTCTAGTGTTGATGTCTTCTATTATTCTACAATGTAGAAAATAGTAATAAAAAAAAACCTTGAATGAGTAGGTGTGTCCAACTTTTGACTGGTACTGTACGTGTGTTTGTGTCCAAATGCAAGTCAGACTGAAATCAGAATCACCTTTATTCACCAAATGCATTTGTATGTACAGAAATTTGACTCAGTGAATTGGAGCTGCTACGGAGTTACACACAGACAATAACAGACAGACCATAAACAGACAGACAATAGACTGAAAGTACAGACAAAATACACTGTAGATGCAGAATTTACACAATCCACATACAGTATGTACACTATGGGCACTGAAGCCAACAACTACAGACTAAACAAACAATGTATAGATCTGCACAGTAAAATAGCCTATAGTCGTGCAGAGCATAAACTTATGAGAAAGGCAACTAAAAAAATGTAATACCTTATGCCCATGTAATAGCATATAAGTCTACAACATAACCGGTGTACTGAAACCACTCTGTGGTTGTATGTGATACCCTTTCAGTAGGCAGGTGAAGTAATGACCATACGGCTTAGACCTTCTTGATCCTTTCCGATCTACAGCAAGTAGGGCCTAGGGATTGATTGAGGATTCAGAACACGTACAGTATGCCACACCAACCACAACCACAGGGGAGCGACAGATACACAACTTGTTCAGGCCTACCATACTTTTGCTTCAGATGCCAAGAAAACATCAAAGCAAACTAGTAAACTGAGAGACACCGTATCATGACATTTTTAATGGTTTATTGAAAAGCTTGTATCATATCAAAGGCAAAAATATGTCCCAGTTATATTGAGGACATAAAACCCCCACCATGACAGAACAGCAAATGAGCAACACACGTCTGTAAAGGGGAGCTGAAATCAATCAGAGAGAGAAATATCATTAATATAATAACTCTTTAGACTCAAGTCTGAAATTAAATCACTTAGAAAACTAGGACTTGTTTTTTTTTTACTCCCTCTCAAACCACCAGTATTACCATACACATTATTTTCACAATTTACTTAAGCTATTTGTTTGTCTTTTGTGCCGTTAATTAAGAACAAGGTTGTAACTTTCTCATTGGTGAAAAAACACACGGAAAACAGTACAGGTGAGGAAAGTACCCCAAGCACACTGGACCCTTTATTCTGCCCACTCAAAAGTACTTACAGTGTTATAGTAGGTCATTAATGCAGTTTACCCTCAATGTCTCTACCAGTTCTAAGTGAATGAACAATTGATTGCATGATTCTCATAGCCCTATTAGTCTTATTACTGTCAAGTTGCTAATGCATTTCTTATGAAAGGTTTTAGGATAAAATTTTACCAAAAATATGCTCCCTTAAGAAGCTATTGATTCATGTTTAGTAATACACTCCAGCAGTAGATGTTTTTCAGGCGTAGTGATTTCTAACAAGCAATAAAATCTCATTTCGGTTCTATGTAGCATATACAGCAATGTGCCTTCAAGCCTGAAAATAACTGGTTATAACAAGCCATTGTAACTTGTGAATAATCAGAAAAGGAGTCTCACTTTAGCTCGTTGCTAATAGAGCACCCCTGTTACAGAAGGAGGAGAGAGAGATAAAAAAGAGAGAGGGGAAATAAGAATCATATGGGGCGGGGACACAAAACAAACATTTCTATCCACCGTATGGCAAAATGTAAAGAATTGCAGGAAATTAGCTGTAAAACAGTACATTTTTCTCTCTGCCTCATGGCAAAATGAGTAGAATTGCATGAAATGAGTTATACAATTGTAAAATCTTCTTTCTGCTCCTTGGCAAAATGTGTAGAATTGCAGGAAATTTACTCTGAAACATAATTTTTTTTGTCTCCGCTAAAATGTTTTGCTCGCAAGGTGGGGATATACCCACTCACACTCTTACCCCCCTCACACCCCCTTAACCCACTCAGACTCTCACCCCACTTATACCCCCTTACCCCACTCACTCTCACCCCACTCATACCCCCTTTCCCCACTCACCCTCTCACCCCACTCACACTCTCACCCCACTCACACTCGTACCCCACTCACACCCCCTTCCCCCACTCACACCCCTTCCCCTACTCACACCCCTTCCTCCACTCACCCCCCCTTTACCCACTCACACTCTCACCCCACTCACACTCAACCCACTCACACTTTCACACCACTCACACCGCCTTCCCCCACTCACACCCCTTCCTCCACTCACACTCTTATCCCACTCACACTCTCACCTCACTCACACTCTCACACCACTCACACCGCCTTCCCCCACTCACACTCGTACCCCACTCACACCCCCTTTCCCTACTCACATCCCTTCCCCCACTCACACCCCTTCCTCCACTCACACTCTTATCCCACTCACACTCTCACCTCACTCACACTCTCACCCCGCTCACACCACCTTCCCCCACTCACACTCTCACCCCGCTCACACCACCTTCCCCCACTCACACTCTCACCCCGCTCACACCACCTTCCCCCACTCACACTCTCACCCCGCTCACACCACCTTCCCCCACTCACACTCTCATCCCACTCACACCTACTTCCCCTATTTACACTCTCACCCCACCCCACTCACACTCTCACCCCTCTCACACTCTCACCCCACTCACACCGACTTACCCCACTCACACTCTAACCCCACTCACACTCTCACCCCACTCATACTCTCACCCCACTCACACGGCCTTCCCTCACTCACACTCTCACCCCACTCACACTCTGACCCCACTCTCACTCTCACCCCACTCTCACCCCACTCTCACCACCTTCCCCCACTCACACTCTGACCCCACTCACACTGCCTTACCCCACTCTCACTCTCACCCCACTCACCATCTCACCCCACTCACACTGCCTTCCCCCGCTCACACTCTAACCCCACTCACACTCTCACCCCACTCACACTCTCACCCCACTCACGCAATCCCCCACACATGCTCTTACATCACTCACACCCCCTTATTCTGTTCACATACTCTTATCCCATGTTCTACCCCACTCATATCTATTATTACCCCCTTCTGAGCAGTTTCACACCCTCTTACCCCCCTCAGACCCCTTATCCCACATATACCTACTCATACCCCCTTACCACACTCATACACCTCAACCCTCACACAACCCAACCCAGCTCACTGACCCCAACCCAGCTCACACACCCCAACCCTCACACACCCCAACCCACACCCTAATCTCATTCCCAGACATTTCCGGCGAAATGCGCAAATAGTCTGATGGACCAACGCATTAAACTTGGCCTTCGTTAGCCACTATAGAAAGATCAGGAGAAACCCCCGACGCATAGGCATTCACTTAATTGGCTGAATCTACCAACCAATCATCTCCCACAACACCCCTTCCCCCTAATCCTCCCCTGTACCCGTCTTGTGCACCTCTGTTTATGGAGCCACACGTCGCAGTTGTGTGATTCATTCAAATTAAATTATGACAAATACTTTACTCAGTTGGGTCACTCCCATAGAATGATATGGTCACTCCCACCAAGGCCAACTTTGAGTCGATGTCTCAGGCTTATATACACTGTGTGCAATAGCCTGGGGATGAGGGTACACACCAACAACAACCCAGCTCACACACCACAACCCATCTCAGATCACACACCCCATCCCAGCTCACACACCCCATCCCAGCTCACACACCCCATCCCAGCTCACACACCCCATCCCAGATCACACACCCCATCCCAGCTCACACACTCCATCCCAGCTCACACAACCCATCTCAGATCACACACCCCATCCCAGCTCACACACCCCATCCCAGCTCACACACCCAATCCCACCTCACACACCTCACACACCCCATCTCAGATCACACACCCCATCCCAGCTCACACAACCCATCTCAGATCACACACCCCATCCCAGATCACACACCCCATCCCAGCTCACACACTCCATCCCAGCTCACACAACCCATCTCAGATCACACACCCCATCCCAGCTCACACACTCCATCCCAGCTCACACACCCCATCCCAGCTCACACACCCCATCCCACCTCACACACATCACACACCCCATCCCAGATCACACACCCCAACCCAGCTCACACACCCCATCCCACCCCATCCCACCTCATACACCACAACCCTCACACACCCCATCCCAGATCACACACCCCATCCCACCTCACACACCCCATCCCAGATCACACACCCCATCCCAGCTCACACACCCCAACCCAGCTCACACACCCCATCCCACCCCATCCCACCTCATACACCACAACCCTCACACACCCCATCCCAGATCACACACCCCATCCCACCTCACACACCCCATCCCAGATCACACACCCCATCCCACCTCACACACCCCATCCCAGCTCACACACCCCAACCCTCACACACCCCATCCCAGATCACACACCCCATCCCACCTCACACACCCCATCCCAGATCACACACCCCATCCCACCTCACACACCCCATCCCAGCTCACACACCCCATCCCACCTCACACACCTCACACACCCCATCCCAGATCACACACCCCATCCCAGATCACACACCCCAACCCAGCTCACACACCCCATCCCAGCTCACACACCCCATCCCACCTCATACACCACAACCCTCACACACCCCATCCCAGATCACACACCCCATCCCACCTCACACACCCCATCCCACCTCACACACCCCATCCCAGCTCACACACCCCAACAGGGCTCACACACCCCAAACCGGCTCACACACCCCATCACAGATCACACACCCCATCCCACCTCACACACCCCATCCCACCTCACACACCCCAACCCAGCTCACACACCCCATCCCAGCTCACACACCCCAACCCACACACAGTGTCAACTCACACACCCCAACCCACACACGGTGTCAACACACACACCCCATCCCAGCTCACACACCCCAACCCTCACACACCACAACCCTCACATACTCCAATCCAGCTCACACAGCCCAACCCTTACACACCCTAACTCAGCTCACACACCCCAACCCTCGCAAACCCCAACCCGGCATATACGCCCTTACTCCAGTGATGCATCTTAGGCTCAGTGAGGGTTTCTGTGCTTCAACATACAGGATATCTTCTCTTCAGACGTTGGTGTGTACTCCAGGTGGGAGTGGATCTGGTAGTACCAGTCCCCATCACCCAGCTCCTCGTGGAGGTCACATCAGATTTCTGGGGAATGTCAATCTGATTGGTTTGGGGTAGAAGTCGTAGGCGCTGCACATCAGCATGGCAGGGTGTCTGCCACTGGGTGGAGTCATTGAGCTCATTCTGACATGGGGCTCAACTAAGGGAAGAAAAACACAAAACTGTAATGTCGGCATAGATCAACGAAACGTAGTTTTGATATCATTGAACCTAGACTGTGCTTTAGAAATTAGACTTCATTAAATAGATTAGCAGGAATGTATATAGATGATTAGCATTTTACTGTCAATACATACATCTGAGTGTACAAAACATTAGGAACACCTGCTCTTTCCATGACATAGGCTGACTAGATGAATCCAGGTGAAAGCTATGATCCCTTATTGATGTCTCTTATTGATGTGTAGATGAAGGGGAGGAGACAGGTTGAAGAAAGATTTTTAAACCTTGAGACAATTGAGAAATGGGTTGTGTATGGTGACTGGGCAAGACAAAATTTTTAAGTGCCTTTGAGCGGGGTATGGTAGGCGCACCAGTTTGAGTGTGTCAAAAACTGCAATGCTGCTGGGTTTTTCACGCTCAAAAGTTTCCTGTGTGTATCAAGAACAGTTCACCACCCAAAGGACATCCAGCCAACTTAACACAACTGTGGGAAGCATTGGAGTCAACATGGGCCAGGATCCCTGTGGAACGCTTTTGACACCTTGTAGTCCATGCCCCGACGAATTGAGGATGTTCTGAGGGCAAAAGGGGGTGCAACTCAATATTAGGAAGGTGTTCTTAGAGTTTAGTACACTCAGTGTAGATTACTTTTAATATTATGTTTGTTTTCAGATGCATCCAAGAGGTAATAAAAGTATAATCAGTGTTTTAAATAGTTGCAGCTATAGAACTGTTCATTTTTGTTGTTGTTGATAGATACAAAATCGTTCTGGACTTTTTGCACCCTCTCTGAATTATTGACCTCTGCCTTTGCCTTTCACCTGTCGTTTTGCCTGCCCCTGTACTAGAAATACACTTTTGTTTCTTCGACACTGTCTGCATCTGGGTCATACCTGAAACCTGATAGTTTGTATATTGGTATGTTATGCAGATCACATTTACCATCCTCCTCCCTTACCTCTTCAATTAATATCCCATAATATCCCATACTTTATGGACAAGGTATGTGTATGAAAACCATAATCAAAACCGTTTTTTTTCAATCACATTTACCACAAAAACCAAGGTATGAATACTGTCATATGCATGTTTTGTTAATTATCTGTGTAAGTACTATTTTTTTGTATTCACGGACTTCACCCTCCCTACACCTCTGAAAATAACAGGAAACCTGTTCGATGACATGCTTTTAAAAGGTTCTTCAAATAAGTTATAGGGGTTCCCCCACAGTTTCAATTTGAAGAACCTCCAAAGAATATTCCAGGAACCTTTTCTTTTTACAGTGTAGCTGACCCACAGACAGTGCAGAACTGTACTTTACCCTATAGGCTTTGACTAAGGTTTTATAGTTTTCAGGTATTTTACAAGTGTTCCATCTCGAGAATAAATCACTTTTCTCCAGGGTAACCCTGTATTTCCCAACAAAGCAGAAAGTGTCATTCTAAAACATATAAATATGTCTGGATTTGATTAGAGCTTTGATCGGCATGAACATTCAAGCCTGTTGTTACCTGAGCCTAATGAGCCATACATTAAAGACATTTTATGAGCCCAAGCCCAAAAAAGCTTGAATGATTGTGCCATTATCCAAATAGGCCTATGATAGGCTATTAAAGGCTACTGCACTTACACACACAGAAAATCCGAAAAGCCCATAGATGTATGCTCTCTTGGGGAAAGAAATTAAACAAGCTCCAGTCATCTTTTTGAGTGTGGACTGTATTACTGTACTGTATATGGACTGGAATTACGCACCTCGTTCAAACCATGAAGTTGGGAGAGAACATGCGATGCTGGTGCAGGACATGCGGCCAATAAAGTTTATAATTATAGGCTTGCGAATTTGATTTTAATTTTGAAATATAATACATTTTTATATTAGTAGACTGACGCATTACTTTTGATAATATTTCCCCTAATGTTATTCCTCTTTCTCTATATGTTGTTGCTTCCTTCCTTGCTCTCAACAGTTAAACACGTTTTGTTGTCCTTATCTTTATCATTGTAATGACATGCTTGAATAGTATAGGACTAGAATAAGATGCAGACGGCTTTTAGCTTCTCTTCTTCATGCATATTGAATGATTATGGGTCTAAATACACAACTGCTATAGCCTATCGCAATCGCTTAGTGTTCTCTTTCTTCTTGCAAACTCATCGCAAGTTATTTATGCTGCTGCATTTAACATTCAGCAAACAAGAGCAAGCTTGCATCCCTCTTTGATTAGTCTATTAGTATAAGAAAATGCAACAACAACAAAAATGTCCAACAAGCTATTCTAGTCTAGAATTTCCTGGGACTCCACAAGAGCTAAAACAAAGAAAAGAAAATGAGAGAGGCCAGCTGAGAGCACATGCTAAAAACAAACGTTTCCTGGAGTTTCTTTTACGGGTTCTTCAAATTGAAACTGTGGGAGAACCCCGATAAGTTATTCAAAGAACCCCTTTTAATGGATCCTAGAATAACCTTTTTGAAGAACCTTTTGGGGTTCATTTTTGAACTACCCCCCTCCCCTACTATTTTTATTATTAATAATACGCATAACAATAACAACAATAACACAATATTTGAGTTGTCAGTGTTTATTATGATTTTAGTGGCAAAGCAGAATAAAAACATCTAAATATGAGGTAAACTCCCAGCAGAGGCCCAAGTCCAACGGATATATCCTCGGACATGTTGATGTTAATGTGTTGATGTTCTCTGTAACCATAGCCAGAAGGATTTTGCAGTGCATGGTGATCAGACAGATGTCCTGTTATATTCATCAGAGGTGTAGGGAGGGTGAAGTCTGTGAATCGCAAAAATTGTAATGATAAAAATGTAACAAAAGATGCACACAACAGTATTTATACCTTGGTTTTTGTGGTAAATGTGAATGGAAAAAACTGTTTTGATAATGGTTTTCATACACATACCTTAATGTAGAGGCCTATAGGATTTTCATTGAAGAGGTAAGTGGAGGAGGATGGTACATGTGATCTGCATAACATACCAATTCCAATTGACATACATTTGTATGCTTCCTCCTCTGTATACCTACAGACACAAAAGTGAGCAGTTCAGTCATCTGCACCCAATACAGTTAGCCTCAACATATTCGTATAGCATAAATACTCATACATATTACCTCTTTGTTGATTGATATCCATTGAATTGTGACCACTTTCTGTTTTAGAAAGATTTGCGCAAATATAAGAAGATAGCTGGTATCATCATGAAACAATTTCAATTTAGATCATACAAGGGACAAACCTTACCTTAAATTGAGGAGATCTTTACAGTTTTTCAGTTAAGTGCCTGCACCTGCTGTCCTTTCAAATTCAAATCAAAGTGTTTCAGTTGGGCACTTAGGTTCCTGCATGAACCCTCACCAACTAAGGAGGTTCCACGATGAACTCCACCTCTTATGGGGTTCTTGGAAGAACCTTTTAGGGGCAATTTTCAGTGCCAAGAACCCCAAGGTTCTTTGAAGAACTTTGAGGATCTTAGAATAACCCTTGTTGACCCCTGATTTTTAGAGTACAGGTGTGTATTGTGCAAGACAACAGTCATAATATGGAAAGAAAAATCATAGCACAAGTGCATGAAAGCCAAACACACTACAGCCAATAGGCCTACCTCAGACATCATTTTGTGTATCCACTCCTGTTCAGTTTGAGTTCAGTGAACTAATGGTATAAACTACTTAAGTACAAATACTGTAAAGTCCTACTTAAGTAGTGTTTTGGGGTATCTGTACTTTACTTTACTATTTATATTTACTGCGCTACATTCCTAAAGAAAATAATGTACTTTTTACTCCATACATTTTCCCTGACAGCCAAAAGTACTCCTTACATTTTGAATGCTTAGCTGGACAGGAAAATGGTCTAATTCACACAATTATCAAGAGAACATCCCTGGTCATCCCTACTGCCTCTGATCTGGCAGACTCAACAAACACAAATGCTTTGTTTGTAAATGATGTCTGAATGTTGGAGCGTGCCCCTGGTTTGCTTAATATAAGCAATTTGAAATTATCATAATTTTACTTTAGTAGTATTTTACTGGGTGACTTTCACTTTTACCATTCTCTATTAACATACTGTATCTATACTTTTACTCAAGTATGAGAATTGGGTACTTTTTCCACCACTGCTAATATGGTGAGAGTTGAGTAGAAAGGATGAGAGGAATAAAGAGGATTAATATGAGGGTGCAGCCTGGAGGTGGAGGAGGCCCGGTGGAGTTGGGTTTCAGGGCAGGGGGGTGGCCTGGGCCTGCAACGGGAGGAGTCGGAGTTTGTTCAGCAGGCAAACCAAGGAGGGTTAGTTCGGGTCTGTTCGTTTCACTAACTGAGGTTGTTTGGTTCAGTCGCTGAATGCAGTGAAAAGTTTACACAGCTCATCAGATAGTCGCTGTTTTCGTGGGCCAAGGAACAACTGAGCTGACGTATGAGCGGTCATTGTTGTTTTTTTCCTCCGGTGTGACTGGCAATAGGTGTAGGCAACAAAAGTGCCTGCTCCTTTGTAAACAACAGAGATTTGAGATGAAGATACCGGACGTGATTCAAGCCCTCCTCTTGGTCCAAAGTAAGTAGCCAACCCAACTTGAAATACTACACTGTTATTTTATTAGCTTTTTGACTACTATAATTTTGTCAAGCCTATACACATTGTGTTCATTTTGGGTCATGATGCATTTGATCTCGCCTAGTTTAACCTAACACACAACACAGTGAGTCTGAGTAGTTATGCACTGTTTTAGCACTAGATTTGTGAATGCGTGTGGAGCGTGAGTGTGTGCCTGCGTGCGTATACGTGCACGCATAGGTATGGTGGATGGGTCCTGTTGCCAAACCAGCAAGGAAAGCTCAACATTTCAAAGGCTGAAGTAGATGGCACATTTTCTCATGCCCATATAATGTCAGATGAGAGGTAGTCCTACCCTGTTGTTGTTTGGACAGAAATTCTCATCTAAAGAAAAACCAGCTGCTAGAACTCTGCTTCCAGACAGGACTATGAACTGTCTGTCTGTCTGTCTGTCTGTCTGTCTGTCTGTCTGTGCTTATTTTTTTTGCTCCTATCGATTCTCTTAACAGAGGACTGTTAAGCAGTTGAGTATTATGGGATGTGTGTTTGGATACTGGTTGATGACCAGTACCGTCTTCCATTCCAGTGAATCAGTAAGTGAAGGCACAGCTGTTCAGACTAGAGCATGCAACAGTGTGTGTGTGTCTGTGTCTGCGCACGCGTCTGTGTCTGTGCATGCCTCTATGCAGGTATATGTTTGAGTACATTATGTGTTTGACTATGTATCTAATGTACAATGTGTGTGTTTCTGTCATTGGGTGTTTCTGTGGTCTGGAGTAACAAAGAGCAAATTACAGTGTGTTTTATAGGGTCTGTTTTTCCAGTGTGGTAAAGTTGTGGTGTTAGTTGCATGCTCTAGTCTGGTGGGGCTGATTCCTCTACGCCCCTCTTACTAAACACCCATTCTGAGCCCCTGGACAACACAGCTACGTAGGCTCTCTCCCACACCTCACCCACTCATAATCACCCCCATCACCTCACCTCTCTCCCACACCTCACCCCCATCACCTCACCTCTCTCCCACACCTCACCCTCATCTCTCTCCCACACCTCACCCTCATCTCTCTCCCACACCTCACCCCCATCACCTCACCTCTCTCCCACAACTCACCCTCATCACCTCACCTCTCTCCCACACCTCACCCCCATCACCTCACCTCTCTCCCACACCTCACCCCCATCACCTCACCTCTCTCCCACACCTCACCCTCATCTCTCTCCCACACCTCACCCCCATCACCTCACCTCTCTCCCACACCTCACCCCATCACCTCACCTCTCTCCCACACCTCACCCTCATCACCTCACCTCTCTCCCACACCTCACCCTCATCACCTCACCTCTCTCCCACACCTCACCCCCATCACCTCACCTCTCTCCCACACCTCACCCTCATCACCTCACGTCTCTCCCACACCTCACCCTCATCACCTCACCTCTCTCCCACACCTCACCCTCATCACCTCACCTCTCTCCCACACCTCACCCCCATCACCTCACCTCTCTCCCACACCTCACCCTCATCACCTCACCTCTCTCCCACACCTCACCCTCATCACCTCACCTCTCTCCCACACCTCACCCTCATCACCTCATCTCTCTCCCACACCTCACCCCCATCACCTCACCTCTCTCCCACACCTCACCCTCATCACCTCACCTCTCTCCCACACCTCACCCTCATCACCTCACTTCTCTCCCACACCTCACCCTCATCACCTCACCTCTCTCCCACACCTCACCCTCACCACCTCACCTCTCTCCCACACCTCACCCTCATCACCTCACCTCTCTCCCACACCTCACCCCCATCACCTCACCTCTCTCCCACACCTCACCCTCATCACCTCACCTCTCTCCCACACCTCACCCCATCACCTCACCTCTCTCCCACACCTCACCCTCATCACCTCACCTCTCTCCCACACCTCACCCTCATCACCTCACCTCTCTCCCACACCTCACCCTCATCACCTCACCTCTCTCCCACACCTCACCCTCATCACCTCACCTCTCTCCCACACCTCACCCTCATCACCTCAACTCTCTCCACCTCACCCTCATCACCTCACCTCACCTCTCTCCCACACCTCACCCTCATCACCTCAACTCTCTCCCACACCTCACCCTCATCACCTCAACTCTCTCCCACACCTCACCCTCATCACCTCACCTCTCTCCCATCAGAGCAAAAAGCTGCCACCTTACGTCCTCCTCTTATCACCCCTCACTCTCTCTTTTACTTTCTCTCTCCTTTAACCTGCTTTCCCCAACTCTTTCCTACCCCCTCTCTCTGCCCATTTATCTATTTCTCCCTCTCTCTCGCTCTCTCTCTCTCTCTCTCTCTCAATTAAATTAAATTCAGTTCAAGGGGCTTTATTGGCAAGGGAAACATATGTTAATATTGCCAAAGCAAGTGAAGTAGATAATATGCAAAAGTGAAATAAACAATAAAAATGAACAGTGAACATTACACTCACAGAAGTTCCAAAAGAATAAAGACATTTCAAATGTCATATTATGTCTATATACAGTTGTAGCAAATAGCATTCTAGTTTGCTCTGTTTTTTGGTTAATTCTTTCCAATGTGTCAAGTAATTATCTTTTTGTTTTCTCGTGATTTGGTTGGGTCTAATTGTGTTGCTGTCCTGGGGCTCTGTGGGGTGTGTTTGTGTTTGTGAACAGAGCCCCAGGACAAGCTTGCTTAGGGGGCTCTTCTCCAGGTTCATCTCTCTGTAGGTGATGGCTTTGTTATGGAAGGTTTGGGAATCGCTTCCTTTTAGGTGGTTGTAGGCTCTTTTCTGGATTTTGATAATTAGTGGGTATCGGCCTAATTATGCTCTGCATGCATTATTTGGTGTTTTACATTGTACACGGAGGATATTTTTGCAGAATTCTGCATGCAGAGTCTCAATTTGGTGTTTGTCCCATTTTGTGAATTCTTGGTTGGTGAGCGGACCCCAGACCTCACAACCATAAAGGGCAATGGGTTCTATAACTGATTCAAGTATTTTTAGCCAGTTCCTAATCTCGTTCTTTCTTTCTTTCTTTCTTTCTTTCTTTCTTTCTTTCTTTCTTTCTTTCTTTCTTTCTTTCTTTCTTTCTTTCTGGTACAGCTGTGCATCGTTTTTACCTATACTTCCTCTCTCTGAGTATGATTAGTGGGCCAAGGTGTGTGTTTGTGGAGCTCTGGACAGGATGAGCAAATCAGAGGCAAAGTCATCTCAGGTCAGATGGAGGGCTTGGACAGAAACCAGAAAGGGATGTTATAAGTCAGTTGGAGCAGCATCCTTTCTCATAACTTTGTCCTTATAGGCACATATCTGGCATCACTTTAAAACTCCCCAAATCCCAACCATAAACCCATTAGGGATGGAATTGCAAAACTGACCTTGAATCAGCGTGTAGCGGCCTCTTGCTCATCCTCCATTTTCCACCAGAATGTGTTCCTCAACTGAACACTTCATCCTTTTCAAAAGGGTTCCAAAATAGGTTCCCATGAACACTTGATCTAGGGCTTTCCCCCCAGTGTGTCGAATGGTTGAAGTTATCCAGTGGCAGTGAAACAGCTTCATGTTGAGTGACCTTTGGCTTTGGACTGGCTATGACACCTTGGGATTTGATGGGGTCTCTTTAGCTAGAATGCTACTGCTGTAATGTTACTGTAGCTTCTGTGGGTTTTTCCTGAGTCTCCTGTAGTGTGTGTATCTGAGTGTGTTTTTACATACACGTGTGTGTTTAACCAGAGTCCCATGTTGTGTGTCTCCTCCATGTGTGTGTTTGTGTGTGTGTGTGAGTAGCGTCTGTGTTTGTAATTACAGTATGATGATTCTCATGTTTCTGTTACAGTCCCTGCAGCCTTCCTCTTCACTGCTGGTGAGTAGCCTCTCACTGTTTTACCGGACTAGTGTGTGTGTTTGTATGTATTTAGTATGTGTGCAACTTTAATGGGTTAGGTCTGAGTGTGTGTACAGTATAAGTGTGTGTGTATTAGATATGACCGTGTTTGTGAGTGTGTTTATGTCATGCAAATACTGTAAGTGCATGCTTCTCTCTCTCTCTCTTTCTTTCTTTCTTTTAGTGTTGGCTCAGTCCGACAGCAGCAGTGTGGTTGTTGCGGGCTACAACGTGAGCGCCCCCACTGGTTCTAGGGTGGTACTGCAGTGTGTGAGCGGGCGCATGGTGTGGACCAGGGACAGTCTGAAGGACAGACAGAGGGTGGTCCACTGGGACCTGTATCGCCCAGGGCCAGACTATGCCATGGAGAGGGTGGCAGACATGTTCTCTGCTGGAGACCAGCGCATCTATAACGGACACAACCAGGGGAGGGTCAGCCTCAGCCAATCAGCTTTCAACGACGGAAACTTCTCTCTCGTCATCAGAGGTGAGAGCTGTCTGTCTCTGTCTTTTTGTCTGTTTCTCTTAATGTGACTTTAGGCCATCTCTTTCTCCTTATCTTTCTCTCTCTCTCTCCCACTCTCTCTAGACATTGCGATAAGTGACCGAGGCCTGTACTCCTGTAACCTGCACCATCACTACTGTCACCTGTATGAGACGATCAGAATACAGGTCAACGTCACCAAGTTACGTAAGTTCTGCCTTATCCTAAGTAGGGGAAAATAGTCATGATATGGTCATGTTGTGGTCCTAACCTCTGTCAACGTGTGGTTGTATTGTGGTCTATCTGTGTGGGTTTCAGGTCGTAAGGAGCAGCGGTTCTGGGACGGTCAGAAAGCTGTGTTTGTGGTGTTGGTCGGCAGCACGGTGGTGTTGCCTTGTGTGAATCGCCGCTCTGTGTGGACAGAAGATGGCAGTGAGGAGGAACAGCAGGTGTGTGTGTGTGTGTGTGTGTGTGTGTGTGTGTGTGTGTGTGTGTGTGTGTGTGTGTGTGTGTGTGTGTGTGTGTGTGTGTGTGTGTGTGTGTGTGTGTGTGTGTGTGTGTGTGTGTGTGTGTGTGTGTGTTGAATGCTTTTTAACAGCAATAGAATGAGATGAGGAAGAGTTAGACAGTGATGTCATTTAGGAAGAATGTATCTGGGCAGGAAGACAAATTAAACTCCAAGTGAATGGAACTGAATGGAAAGATTGAAACAGCTGGCTTCCTTAATGACATGATCTCCAATAATTCTCAGTCTCAGTCTTGTCATGTATATTTCCTGGGCACTTTTATCACCTAATATCTATCTTAACCCTCTATCCCATCTTAGGTAGTGCATGCTTTCCCAGCATTGATTTCATTAATCATGTAAAGTCAGTCCAGTGATTACTTCAAGAGTAGTTGGAAAGAAGGATGTATGGTCTCTTTTACTATAATGTATTGTCCAATCCTTCTCTATCTGGTCTTAGGTGGTGCATTGGGACCGGCAGCCTCCGGGTGTTCGTCACGACCGTGCAGACCGTCTGATAGACCTGTATGCCTCTGGGGAGCAGCGCAGCTACGGACCCCTGTTCCTCCAGAGGAAGATGAACATCAGCGCTAAGTCCTTCTCACAGGGAGACTTCTCTCTGGCTATCTCTGCCCTGCAGGTCCTCTATAACACCATCCCGTGTCTGTCTGTCTGTCTGTCTGTCTGTCTGTCTGTCTGTCTGTCTGTCTGTCTGTCTGTCTGTCTGTCTGTCTGTCTGTCTGTCTGTCTGTCTGTCTGTCTGTCTGTCTGTCTGTCTGTCTGTCTGTGCACAACATGTAACAACTGTGTAACATCATAGCAACTACAGTGGTACAGTGGTAAAACAGGGATTTCTGACTGTATGCATCTGGCTGTCTGCCCCACAGCCAGGAGATCAGGGTCTGTACACCTGTCACCTACATCATCACTACTGTGGTCTTCATGAGAGAAGACAGTTTCAGCTCACCGTAGGACCACCTGAGCCTCGGGCTACTGTTGCCCCCAGAGCACTGCCCAACCAAGACAAGGGTGAGATACTGCATGTACACACAGATACACACAGACATACATAATATACAGTACACACAGATACACACACACATACATAATATACAGTACACACAGACATACATAATATACAGTACACACAGATACACACAGACATACATAATATACAGTACACACAGATACATAGAGACTTACATAATATACAGAACACACAGATACACACAGACATACATAATATACAGTACACACAGATACACACTATACTGCACTCCAGTTGACCACTGTAGAAATCGTACACGTGCTTATGTAAACAGAGAGAGAATTCCCAGCTGCTCTTTCATTTGCTCTCCTCTCTCCCTATCATCCTCAAACATCATTGGCTTTTCCTTTTCTCCAAACAGCACATTTTAAGAGGGGGGAGGGGAGGAGGAAGAGGGGGACGGAGAGTGGGAGTATAGGAGGAGCAGGGAGAGAGAAAAGAGAAGGAGAGGGGGAGTAACCAGTCGTAGTTAGGGGATTAGATTTGTTTTATGAGCAGTTCTTCCTGCCTTGTCAGCTAGTGTGGCGCCAGACCCCTAAACCACCCTCCTCCCTCTTCCTCACCCCCCATACCCCTCCTTACGACACCTCCCCCTCTTCACCCATCTCTCCCAACCAAACCCAGCCTTCCAAATCCTCCTTACCCCAACCCACCCTGGCCAGTCTTCCTAGCCTGCCCCCTCCTTACCCCTCTCCCCCAACCCAAACAGCCTTCCAAACATCTCCTTCCTTACCCCTCCTCCCACTCCTTACCCCTCCTCCCATCCAAGACAGTCTTCCAAATCTCCCATGCCTTACCTCGCAACCCACCCACGCCAGTCTCCCTAACTTCCTAAACCCACTCCACCACCTCGCAGCATTCAGCCCCCCCCCACTCTCAAGAGGGAAAATATGGAGGATGGATGGAGTGCGTGTGACGGGGAGGGGGGTGTAGTCTGAGGTTAGTTTTGAGGATCTGGTTTTGTCTTCAGACAGTCCCTGTCCCATTCTGCTCACTCTGCCTCCCAGTTAGCTATGCTCTCTTCCTTTCTCTTCCTTTCTCTCTAATTCCCATTATTACCTCCTTTTCTTTCTCCTTTTTTTCTTTGCTCCGTCCATGATCAGCAGATAACTATGTGTTTACATCTGGAAATCACCCAACCCACCACGGCAAATGGAGAGAGAGAGAGTGTGTGTGTGTGTGTGTGTGTGTGTGTGTGTGTGTGTGTGTGTGTGTGTGTGTGTGTGTGTGTGTGTGTGTGTGTGTGTGTGTTTGGGGAAGGGGTGCTATTCTGAAGCCACTAATGGGAGAATGTGGGAAAGTCATTGAGTGTGGTTGAGAAATATCTGTGTTCTTTGGAGCCATGGCTGTGTGTGTACAGTATGTGTGTTTGGGTGTGTGTGTTTTCTCTCAATTCAAAGTTCCTCCAATCTCAGTGGAATAACATATTTAAAACTTAACTCTTAGCAATTCCCAAAACCCCTACTACACCCCACCTCCCATCCATGACAGAACTGACACACACACACACACACACACACACACACACACACACACACACACACACACACACACACACACACACACCAGTAGATTCTGTGCCTGTAGTACCCTCTGATTCTGCCCAGGGTGTCTGGCTTGCTGTTGACTTTGGCCCAGACCGGACATTCTAAACGAGTTAGAGCATTTTTCTCTCTCCCTCCCTCTATCTCTCTCTTTATCGCTGTCTCATTCCTGTTTTTCTCCTCTCCCTATCCTGAGGTCCTACAGGCACTTATTTGAACTTGACTTTGCCTACATCTAGAGTTTGTTTACCTCATCTCATCAAAATGTATTCACTTTTCTCTCTCCCTCATGCTCTCTTCCTCCCCTCTGCCTTTCTCCTTTCTTTTTCATTCTCCTACTTTCTCCCTCTCTTTTTCATTGTTTATTGACAGAATCAGGAAGATCGCCTCAAAAGGGCATTGGATAGCATGAACAAAAGCAAATCATCTGGATGGGACATTATTCCTCCTGAGGTCTATTACATTTTTAAAAATCAGAGACAGCAGAGGTTCAAACTCTAGAACCCAGTTCCTACATTTGAATATAAAAATGGATTTGATCAATCTAAACTATGCTTCATTTTATCTCTGGGACACTCAGGATGGCAAATCAGAGCAAGATTACTGAATGTAAGTACATTATTTACCTTCAGAGGTAAATGTATCAACCAGTTGCTATTTTTCACTGTAATAGCTACTGTAAATTGGACAATGCAGTTAGAGCAACACGAATTTAAGCTTTCTGCCCATGTAAGACATGTCTATATCCTGGAAAGTTTGATGTTACTTACAATATCATTGTAATCACATTAGTGCACGTTAGTAACAACCGTCCCGGTTTAGGGACACCGATCCCGTAGAGTTTAAAAAAGGTAAGGATGCCACCCAGTGTTCTCACTATCGCCACCTATCTTTGATAAACACAGATATTAAACTGTTTTCCAAAATGTTGTCATCCCCTCTCAACACTTACCAAAATTGATCCGCACGGAACAAAGCAGGTTTGTTAAAAAAATGTAATCCTCGGATAACCTCTGTCGACTATTACATTTCTTAAATGCTTCAGCAGAAACAACTGCTCCTTGGGCTGTATTATATATCGGTGCAGAAACAGCTTTTGATAGACCAGAGATGTAACTATTCTAATCTGTCTTGGAACATATGGGAATTGGCTCCAATTGAATTAAAATGATTAAAATGCTATATGCCAATCCCTCAGCCATAGTTATAACTGGCAATATCTGCTCCATCCAGAATCACAAGAAGCCGCAGACAAGGTGATCCAATTCGTCAATCAAAGGAAATAACACACATTTCCGTCAAATCAATTGATCACTTCATCTCATTATATGCAGATTATATTTTACTATATCTAGACTAGTGGTCACCAACCGGTCAATCGCGATCGCTGGTTGATCTCCAAGGCGTTCCTAGTCGATTAAACATTTCTGCAAAAAACGATAAAGGCTGCATTCCAAACACTTAACAGACACACCCTCTCCCCTCAGCCCTCAAATTAAGTGGACATTTCTGATGATGTTTCATGATGTCTGACGAGTTTACACTTGCACGGCAAGGGGCGAGGGAGGAAGGAATTAATTTTAAATGGACCGCCCCTGCCCTGAAATTCGTCACTCGGTAGCTTGTGGGTGCTTTATATGCGCTACAGTCAATTATGATTGCATGTCTACTTATATTAACTATATAATTATTAATATACGCATACTGTATGATAGATAGCAAATTAATTAGCTTACTAACGTTAGCCTGCCTAGCTGTAACTTCTGAAGAAGGGAAATGTTTTATTTCTACAATTTCCAAAAGCTAACCAAACAAAAACATAATTACATTTAGGAGATGTGTTTGTGCATGAGTAGCACAATTTTGAACTTATTTACATTCATTTTTACTTATACTTGTACGTTGACTTCTCCATATTGACCTTGAGGTTTTAAGTTTTGGATGTACAATCATTGCAAATTGATTTATGGGGCGTTTCAGGCCCCGAAGTGAACATATGTCACACCCTGATCAGTTTCACCTGTCCTTGTGATTGTCTCCACCCCCTCCAGGTGTTGCTTGTTATCCCTGGTGTATATATCCCTGTGTTTCCTGTCTCTCTGTGCCAGTTTGTCTTGTATGTTGCAAGTCAACCAGTGTGTTTTTCCCGTGCTCCTGCCTGTTCTATTCTCTTTTACTAGTCCTCCCGGTTTTGGCCCTTGCCTGTTTTCTGGACTCTGTACCCGCCTGCCCTGACCTCGAGCCTGCCTCCCACGCTGATACCTCCTGGACTCTGAACTGGTTTTGACCTTTTGCTGTCCACGACCATTCTCTTGCCTACTCCTTTTGGACTAATAAATATCAAAGACTCAAACCATCTGGCTCTCGCCTTGTGCCCTTATAACATAATTGTACACTCTCAAACTCCATTAAAAATGAGAGCTGAGGGGCTTACGTTGCAAACTTTGCTTGCGTGGCTAATCATTTGGGCCGACGACAAATATGGCCTCGGATTTCCCCAACAGCATAAAGTGAGGGTAAGTGGACGAGGGTGTGTCTATTTCGAGTTTGAAATGCGGCCAATGCCTTGGGTTCCAATGTTTTATTCATTTCGTGCTGTTGGCGGTAGATGCACTTGATTCAGCAGCCCTAGTGCCGGAAAGGCAAAGTGTTCCCATTTTGAACCATTTCATGTGTCTGAAGGTAGAACTCCACCTACTCAGCAGGCCCAGAGAGCAAATCAATTGCACCTATAGGCCTACTGCTGGCCAATCAGATGGCTCAGATCACCATGTCTGCACAGTTTCCTCAAGCCATAGACTGTAAGAAGCATTGAACGCACAGCAAAGATGATACTGTGACATTTCAAAAACATTTAAAACCATGACTAGGGAAAGTTAATGTGTAAGTTGTTATTCAGCACTGTCAACACTTTTACAAGCCACAAAATGCGTGTTCTCCCGACTTCTACTCACGCTACAACCAGCACTGCAGCTGTAATGAATGAGTATAGCAAAGTGTTCCCATAAGCTTGCTATATTATTAGCGGGTTGTCTTGTTTAAGTATCAAAAGTAGTTGTAATTGCTAAAATATACTTAAGTATCAAAAGTATAAATCATTTCAAATTCCTTATATTAAGAAAAGCAGATAGCCACGTTTTTAAAAATGTATTTACGGATAGCCTGGGGCACACTCCAACTCTCAGACAATTTACAAACAAAGCATGTGTTTAGTGAGTCTGCCAGATTCGAGGCAGTAGGGATGACCAGGGATGTTCTCTTGATAAGTGGGAATTAGACCATTTTCCTGTCCTGCTAAGCATTCAAAATGTGTCAGGGAAAATGTATGGAGTAAAAAGTACATCATATTTTTTAGGAATGTAGTAAAGTAAAACATAAATAGTAAAGTACAAATACCCCCAAAAAACTACTTAAGTAGTACTTTAAAGTATTTTTACATAAGTACTTTACACCACTGGGGCCTATAGCCTACTGCACAAAACTCATTGCTAAATAACTGTTTTTAATTGGTTAATGTTGATTAGGCTTATGTTTTTTTAAGTCAGGTTTAAAACAAATCTGAGTGGGCATTTTGACTCAGTAACTTGACTCAAAAGGTTGGTGACCACTGAACTAGACAATGTATCTCAATTGCTCACAAACACATTGAAGATCATAGATACATTCAGTTGATAAAGTTATAACATTTATCTAACCAAATAAGCCCTTCTGCCTTTTCAAGACCCCGATGGAGGACTCCATCTCTACTTATGGTATACCAATCGTTTCCAATGTAAAATACTTGGGAGTACATATATTTCCTTCCTTAGATAAAACCATTGCCAAAAACTTTAACGGAACTCTCAAATCAATTCAATTTGACCTCATTAGATGGAATAATATCCCAGTTGCTTTAACCAGCAGAATATCTATTGTCAAAATGAATATATTGCCACAGCTGAATTTCTGTCGTTCAGTGTTTCTCATGGCTCCCCCTTCTGGCTATTTGGATAAAATTCGTAGTGCGGTTTCAAACTTTATATGGCAAGTAAACGATCCCAAATAAAAATTTACAAACTTACAAAGAGGGGAAGACATAGGAGGAATATCCATACCTAACTTGTATTTCAAGGCACTAGCATTTCGCCCCATGAATGTAAATATTCAATGCTTTTCATCTATTATGTTACTTAACGATGATAGCTCCTTGACTCTCTCAATCAAACAGAGATGATTACTGCTGGCAAAATACACTGCTCAAAAAAATAAAGGGAACACTAAAACAACACATCCTAGATCTGAATTAATGAAATAATCTTAATAAATACTTTTTTCTTTACATAGTTGAATGTGCTGACAACAAAATCACACAAAAATAATCAATGGAAATCCAATTTATCAACCCATCGAGGTCTAGATTTGGAGTCACACTCAAAATTAAAGTGGAAAACCACACTACAGGCTGATCCAACTTTGATGTAATGTCCTTAAAACAAGTCAAAATGAGGCTCAGTAGTGTGTGTGGCTTCCACGTGCCTGTATGACCTCCCTACAACGCCTGGGCATGCTCCTGATGAGGTGGCGGATGGTCTCCTGAGGGATCTCCTCCCAGACCTGGACTAAAGCATCCGCCAACTCCTGGACAGTCTGTGGTGCAACGTGGCGTTGGTGGATGGAGCGAGACATGGTGTCCCAGATGTGCTCAATTGGATTCAGGTCTGGGGAACGGGCGGGCCAGTCCATAGCATCAATGCCTTCCTCTTGCAGGAACTGCTGACACACTCCAGCCACATGAGGTCTAGCATTGTCTTGCATTAGGAGGAACCCAGGGCCAACCGCACCAGCATATGGTCTCACAAGGGGTCTGAGGATCTCATCTCGGTACCTAATGGCAGCCAGGCTACCTCTGGCGAGCACATGGAGGGCTGTGCGGCCCCCCAAAGAAATGCCACCCCACACCATGACTGACCCACCGCCAAACCGGTCATGCTGGAGGATGTTGCAGGCAGCAGAACGTTCTCCACGGCGTCTCCAGACTCTGTCACGTCTGTCACATGTGCTCAGTGTGAACCTGCTTTCATCTGTGAAGAGCACAGGGCGCCAGTGGCGAATTTGCCAATCTTGGTGTTCTCTGGCGAATGCCAAACGTCCTGCACGGTGTTGGGCTGTAAGCACAACCCCCACCTGTGGACGTCAGGCCCTCATACCACCCTCATGGAGTCTGTTTCTGACCGTTTGAGCAGACACATGCACATTTGTGGCCTGCTGGAGGTCATTTTGCAGGGCTCTAGCAGTGCTCCTCCTGCTCCTCCTTGCACAAAGGCGGAGGTAGCGGTCCTGCTGCTGGGTTGTTGCCCTCCTACGGCCTCCTCCACGTCTCCTGATGTACTGGCCTGTCTCCTGGTAGCGCCTCCATGCTCTGGACACTACGCTGACAGACACAGCAAACCTTCTTGCCACAGCTCGCATTGATTGCCATCCTGGATGAGCTGCACTACCTGAACCACTGTGGTCACCACCTGCAGAACCACTCCTTTATTGGGGGTGTCTTGCTAATTGCCTATAATTTCCACCTGTTGTCTATTCCATTTGCACAACAGCATGTGAAATGTATTGTCAATCAGTGTTGCTTCCTAAGTGGACAGTTTGATTTCACAGAAGTGTGATTGACTTGGAGTTACATTGTGTTGTTTAAGTGTTTCCTTAATTTTTTTGAGCAGTGTATATATACCTATTTTAATATTTTATACTTTCAGGCCCACATGGAAGGGGTGGTATGGGGAGGGTTTTATCTGGTCGCTGGTAGAGGGGTGGCTGGTCTGGGGGGGTGACTGATGAGCAACCCTAGTTGCTAGGGGGGTTGGATGGAGAGATGTTGGCTAGGTGGGGTTGGGGGTGGAGTCCCACTTTTTGTTAGCTTTTTCTGTTATTATTATTTTATTATTACTTAAACTCTATGTATTTCTTGACGTTTTTTTGTTGAGTGGCAGCCTATGGGTACATGTTTTCTAAACTTAAACATTTAAACGGATAATTTATCTGCAACCCCCCCTCAAAAAATGACTAAACAAATAACTTGGTCATAAATAAATAAGAACAGGAACTTCACTTGATGAGAGAGAAACAAAAAAAATGAGGCAACAACAAATTCAATCCCTTTCAGACAACTTCCTGGACAAAACGTTCCGCTGTAATAGTGAAGGTGTAAACTTGGCAGTAGAAAATCTAAACAGTATATTTGACCTCTCGGCTTCCCTATAAAATCTAAAAATTTCAAACAAATAACTGAAGAAAGTTAACAACAATGACATGGTTCAATGAAGAATGCAAAAACCTAAGAAAGAAATTGAGAAACCTATCCAACCAAAAACATAGAGTCCCAGAAAACCTGAGTCTACGCCTTCACTATGGTGAATCACTCAAACAATACAGAAATACACCACGGAAAAAGAAGGAGCAGCACGTCAGAAATCAGCTCAATGTAATTGAAGAAGCCATAGAATCGAACCACTTCTGGGAAAATTGGAAAACAAACAACACAAAGAGTTATCTATCCAAAATGGAGATGTATGGGTAAACCACTTCTCTAATCTTTTTGGCTCTATAACAAAGAACAAACAGCAAAAACATATACGTGATAAAATACAAATCTTAGAATCAACTATTAAAGACTACCAGAACCCACTGGATTCTTCAATTACATTGAATGATCTACAGGACAAAAAACAAACCCTCCAACCCAAAAAGGACTGTGGTGTTGATGGTGTCCTCAATGAAATTATAAAATATACAGACAACAAATTCTAATTGGCTATAATTGAACTCTTTAACATCATTCTTAGCTCTGGCATCTTCCCCAATATTTGGAACCAAGGACTGATCACCCCAATCCACAAAGGTGGAGACAAAATTGACCCCAATAACTACTGTGGGATATGCGTCAACAGCAACCTTGGGAAAATCCCCTGCATTATCATTAACAGCAGACTCGTACATTTCCTCAGGGAAAACAATGTACTGAGCAAATGTTAAATGGGCTTTTTACCAAATTACCGTACGACAGGCCACGTATTCACACTGCACACCCTAATTGACAAACCAAAACAAAGGCAAAGTCTTCTCATGCTTTATTGACTTCAAAAAAGCCTTTGACTCAATTTGGCATGAGGGTCTGCT
The DNA here is from genome assembly GCF_901001165.1 of Salmo trutta. Classification (NCBI taxonomy): domain Eukaryota; kingdom Metazoa; phylum Chordata; class Actinopteri; order Salmoniformes; family Salmonidae; genus Salmo; species Salmo trutta. Next base: position 35,782,381 of record NC_042972.1, on the reverse strand, counting down.
ATACAAATGGATGGAAAGTGGATTTGGGGGAAAAACATACAACATTATAAAATCCATGTACACAAATCCATGTACACAAAAAAAAACACATTTCTTTCCACGGGGCCATGGGGTGAGACAGGGATGCAGCTTAAGCCACACCCTCTTCAACATATATATCAACGAATTTGCAAGTGCACTAGAACAGTCCGCAGCACCCAGCCTCAACCTACTAGAATCTGATATCAAATGTCTACTGTTTGCTGATGATCTGGTGCTTCTGTCACCAACCAAGGAGGGCCTACAGCAGCACCTAGAAAAGAGCTGTTAAAATTCTTCAACCACCTAAAAGGAAGCAATTGAACCTGTAGAAGAGTCCATTAAGCAAGCTGGTCCTGTGGCTTTGTTCACAAACACACCCCACAGAGCCCCAGAACAGCAACACAATTAGACCCAACCAAATCATGAGAAAACCAAAAGATAATTACTTGACACATTGGAAAGAATGAACCAAAAAACAGAGCAAACTAGAATGCTATTTGGCCCTAAACAGAGAATACACAGTGGCAGAATACCTGACCACTGTGACTGACCCAAACTTAAGGAAAGCTTTGACTATGTACAGACTCAGTGAGCATAGCCTTGCTATTGAGAAAGGCCGCCGTAGGCAGACCTGGCTCTCAAGAGAAGACAGGCTATGTGCACACTGCCCACAAAATTAGGTGGAAACTGAGCTGCACTTCCTAACCTCCTGCCCAATGTATGATCATATTAGAGACACATATTTCCCTCAGATTACATAGATCCACAAAGAATTAGAAAACAAACCCAATTTTGATACACTCCCATATCTACTGGATGAAATACCACAGTGTGCCATCACAGCAGCAATATTTGTGACCTGTTGCCACAAGAAAAGGTCAACCAGTGAAGAACAAACGCCAATGTAAATACAACCCATATTTATGTTTATTTATTTTCCCTTTTGTACTTTAACTATTTGCACATTGCTACAACTCTCTATATAGACATAATATGACATTTGAAACGTCTTTATTCTTTTGGAACTTCTGTGAGTGCAATGTTTACTGTTCATTTTTATTGTTTATTTCACTTTTGTTTTATCTAATTCACTTGCTTTGGCAATGTTAACATATGTTTCCCATGCCAATAAAGGCCGTGAATTGAATTGAGAGAGAGATTCTACAAGTATGGGTAGCTGAAGCCCAATATGGCGTGTGGGTGTGTCGAAAGGAGTGCACACTTACAAAAATAAAGGGTTCTTCGGTTTATCTCCATAGGAGAACTGTTTTGGTGCTCGGTAGAACCCTTTGCAGAGGGTTCTACCTAGAACTCTTTATGTAGGGTTCTTCATAGAACCCTCTATAAATGGTTCTACCAAGAACCCTTTTATCACCTAAAGGTTCTTCCTAGAACTCTCTATGAACGGTTCTACCAAGAACCCTTTTTTATTTTAAGGGTTATTCTTAGAACCCTCTATGAACGGTCCCACCAGCCTTATTAGCCTTTTAAATTAAAGTCTTTATGACTACATACTGTATATCAAATGGTCTTTCTTTGAGGGCCTAGTTATACCCTAACAATGGTGTTAGTAAACTCCTGGTTTACAGGCCGCATCAGGCCTGCAAATTACATTATGCACACTTGCAAAGTGATGTGTACTTCCTATTGGAATTCGGCCAGAGTGAGGATATCCAACAATTAGAACTTTTAATCACCCGAAGCCTGAATTCAGAATGGGAAGATGGATAAATGAGACTACCTAAACCAGGGGCATCAAACTCATTCCTTGGAGGGCCTAGTGTCTGCTGTTGGTTTTTGTGTTTTCCTTTCAATAGAGACCTAGACAACCAGGTGAGGGGAGTTCCTTAGTAATTAGTGTAGAAGAAAAAGAAACGCACACATATTAAGGCGAGGTGCTGGCTAGCGGAGTAGAAAACTTGAAAATAAGGGAGAGCCGCACACTCTAGGAGCTCAGATGCAAAATGTCTATATCCAACGTTTCGACAGCCAAGCTGTCTTCATCAGGGTATGACCAGGTGAGGGGAGTTCCTTAGTAATTAGTGACCTTAATCAAGTACAAGGGAGGAGCGAAAACCTGCTGACACTTGGCCCTCCGTGGAATGAGTTTGACATATGTGATCCAAACCATCTAAACAGGAAGCGAATATCAAGGGTGACAGTAACAGTAAGCACACACATATACAACGCATACTGGCAACAGTACACCCATCATCAGTACTTTTAATAAAAAATAAACAATCGTCAGTTTTATAACTGGACATTTGCAATTATTTGTGTAAAAATAAAATAAAATACGACTCCAAACTCTCACGGTACGGTAATTGCTTGGTGAAAAAACAAAAACAATGCTCAATCAAAACCGTCTAACATATAGCAGAATGCTTTTGACACACCCACTCCTTTCCTTTCGACACACCTACTCCTTTCCTTTCGACACATCAACTCCTTTCCTTTCGACACACCCACTCCTTTTTACACACCCACTCCTTTCCTTTCGACACACCTACTCCTTTCCTTTCGACACATCAACTCCTTTCCTTTCGACACACCCACTCCTTTCGACACACCTACTCCTTTCCTTTCGACACACCCACTCCTTTCCTTTCGACATACCCAGTCATCAGTCCTTTCCTTTCGACACACCCAGTCCTTTCCTTTCGACACACCCACTCCTTTCCTTTCGACACACCCACTCCTTTCGACACACCCACTCCTTTCCTTTCGACACACCCACTCCTTTCGACACACCTACTCCTTTCCTTTCGACACACCTACTCCTTTCCTTTCGACACACCCACTCCTTTCCTTTCGACACACCCACTCCTTTCCTTTCGACACACCCACTCCTTTCCTTTCGACACACCCACTCCTTTCCTTTCGACACACCCACTCCTTTCCTTTCGACATACCCAGTCATCAGTCCTTTCCTTTCGACACACCTACTCCTTTCCTTTCGACACACCCACTCCTTTCCTTTCGACATACCCAGTCATCAGTCCTTTCCTTTCGACACACCCAGTCCTTTCCTTTTGACACACCTACTCCTTTCCACTAATTTCCTTTCGACACACCCACTCGAACATACTCCAGTCACCATATTAGGCAGCAGCTACCCCCTTCTCCCCCCCTACCATTTGGCCCGCTTCTCAGTGTTGTTCAGGCAGAGAGTGGAAGGGTCTGTCTGAGACCACACACACACACACACACACACACACAGGAGGATCCCAGGAGATGGACCAAGGCCAAACAAACAGATGGTTCTGAATCAGATCCCTTTGTTTACGGTCGTCTCTGTGTTAAGTCTACTATGACAGAAATGCTTGAAGAGTTACAGTACAGAAACCACTGAATCCCCTACTCTTTCCCTTTGTCCATCCTTCCATCACTCTCTCTCCTTCCCTCCATCCCTCTCTCTGTCTTTTACTGCCAGGAAAAGTAAATCACAGTATGACTTCAGGTCTGGAACTCGTTTTGGCTCAGACACGCTGGGCAGCTGCTCCCCGGCTGCCTCTTGCCTTGCACATTTTTTACGAGCATAAAGGAAACCAGCAGTTGTAGTGGCTCTACTTCTCAACACTCAGTAGATCAGCACACAGCTATTGTTGATTGTCCAATTGTTGTCCACTATCATGGATAATATATATAGATTTTGTTACAATGTTACAACACGGCTTGGCACTGGTAGGGATGACATCATGGCGTTGGAGTTCCCAATTGACATGACAAAAGAAACAAAGATGCACGTATACATACACACACACACACATACTGTACACACACGCACACACACTGAATAACTGTGAGATTGACTTATACTGGCTTTTCAGGGAAAGGAATCTAAATGCCCTAGCCAATGATTTCACAGTCTGATCTACCATCTACGTTGCCATTAAACCCCCCCCCCCCCCCCTCCCATAGCAAACAGGTCGGTTAATGATTTATTATGTCTATGAGCTCTATTGTACAGGAGATTATCCAATGTTTAGCTGCTGTTGTTGTTCACTCGCTTTACCAGAGCAGTATCAGTGAAGCTTCCAACAGTGACCAGAGTGCCCCACCTGGTGGCCAGAATATACTTTTATCTTGGTCTGGGTGTATTACAGACAGGGGGAGCCGTTGGTTAATAATCCTCTCTCTGTTCCTCAGAGGATAGCAAGGCTGAGGCGTCACGTGTCATCAACGTCATCCTGCCTGATCAGCGACATCATTTCCTGCTGCCCCTGGGCTACATCCTGACTACGCTCCTCCTCCTGGCCTTCATTGTGCTCATCATCATCATCATTACCCACCGACGCAAGACCAAAGGTCTGAGCTCCTGTACTAAGACCGTCCTAACTAACTTTGGATCTGTCTGTCAGCTTTCTCTCTCTTTCTGTCAGTGTGTCTGAGTCAGCCTGTCTTCATCTTTACTGTGTTTTTGTGTTTCAGCGGGGGAGTTTTACCCACAGACATCTTTGAGGTGAGAAACTTGGACGCACACATGCACACGCTCGCTCACTCACTGACTCACTCACTGACACACTCACTCCTCTCTCTGTGATAGATCCAACAGGGGTGACATGGCCACCAATGAGTTTGAGATGGACGTTCCTGAAGTCAAGACGTGCAACCAGGAGGAGAAGAAACTAGGTGTGTGTGTGTATGTATGTATATGTGTGTATATATATATATATATTTTTATATATATATATATATTTTATATATATTTTATATATATATATATATATATTTTATATATATTTTATATATATATATATATATATATTTTATATATATATATATATTTTATATATATATAAATATATATATATATATAAATATATATATATATATATATATATATATATATATATATATATATATATATATACATACACACATATACATAGATACACTCCAATCTCTTTTGTCTCTCAGACTACAAAAACAACCTGCTGAGGGAGAAGGTTCAAATGTCCACACTGCCCAAAGTCATCGACCTGGACAAAGGTAACACACACACACACACACACACACACACACACACACACTTAAACCCTCCATGTCTCTCATCCATATGAAGTACGCAGGGCCGGCTCTAGCCTTTCTTTCTTTTTCTTTTCTTTTTTCATAACACACTTTATGCAATTCTACTCATTCTGCCATGGGGCAGATAATTCTTTTAGCCGTTTTTAAGCGAATTCCCTGCAATTTTACTCATTTTGCCATGGGGTGGAGAGACATTTTTCAGTTTGAAAGCAAATTTCCTGCAATTCTACACATTTTGCCGTGACTTATTCCATGTTAATGATATCTGATTGAGTGTGACTAACAAGATCAATGGGGGCCCCCTGGAGGTCAGGGCCCCTGGACACGTGCCCTATGTGCCCTGTCAGTATTCGGCCATGGTTACTACAAGTTTAGATAACTGGTTAGACTAATTTACCAATCTAAAAATTGTTAGCTGACATGGCTAATTGAGCGACTGTTAGTTACTGACAAAATAAGTTGAAAACTGATGATGCACAACACATTTTCTAACTTACACAACAGTAAGGTGAGACCCTAACTGAGTTTTTTTAAATACACTGAGTGTACAAAACATTAAGAACACCTTCCTAAAAATATTTCTTTAACCCGTCTCCTCCCCTAAATCTATACTATTTTGATGTGAATACAACAAGTAACATCAATAAGGGATCACAGCTTTCACCTGGATTCACCTGGTCAGTCCATGTCATGGAAAGAGTAGGTGTTTTGTACACTCAGTACAAAATATTACATTCAATTTACTATATATATATATATATATATATATATATATATATATATATATATATATATATATATATATATATATATATATATATATATATATATATATATATATATATATATATATATATATATATATGTATATATATATGTATGTGTATATATATATATATATATATATATGTATATATATATGTATGTGTATATGTATGTGTATATGTTTATTTATTTATTACAATAGTCTCTCTCTCTTTCAGAGATGGAGAAGGTGTATTGGAAATGAGAGGGGAGTCAGCTTGCCGCTGGCTGGTCCAGAGGCAGACTCTACAGACACAGGCTGCATTCCAAACCAACCCCTAGGCCCTCTGCTACTGGTGTGCCAGTGTACTGTAGGGATGTCCACTCTACTCCACTAGTCCCACCTCTACATTCCACCTCAAGTCTCTCACCCACAGTTAGACCCTTCACTCACATTTGATAACCACAATGTGATTGTAAAGCTTACTGTATGCTTCACAGGTGAAACAGTTTGCGCATATATTATGGAGAAATGTTGTTGACGTTTTTGTTCGTTTTGATGTTCGGCAGGTTCATGCACACAAAACATTTTCTTGAGGCAAGTCACAAAGTTCGGTAGTTGAAGTCTACACCCTTTTGTCGGTGATTGGTCAGCTGTACTACTCCTAGTAGGAGTGGGAACTATGGAAGGGATTCTTCAATGAAGTGTTTGTTGTCATTCAACAAGAGACAACTCGTTTTCATGCATGTGACTAAGACCTCCTCGGCCAAAACGTCATTTATTACAGATTTCTGGATTTATCTTCGATTCATTCTGACTATTTTGAGGAAGTGTATACTGGCTATGTTGTTGCTTCGGCGTCTCGTGCTTTTGTCTTGTTTTTCAAGCGAAGGTCTTTTAAGGGAGTATGTGAGGCACAGACGTTTGCTTAACCTAGCTGAGTTCTGCTAGGAGCAAAGCGAACCTAGTATGTGGGCGCCTTTAAACAGTTAAACAGCAATACTATTACCTTCATATTGTTACAATTCTGTAATTGGTTGCAAAAAATTGCCGTTGTGGAAAGGTATTTATTTACAAAGATGCACAGGGTTTAAATTACAGGTTTGCCGAAGCCCAGAGTTTTTCCCATGTTAGGTTAGATGGTTAGGGTAACTCCAGTCCCTATGAGGCAGGTACCTGTGTTCTCTCAGCACCACTGAACCCTCTAGAGGGGAGTGAAGGCCATGACTTCTTCAGACAGCATTACACGCTACAGATATAAGTTATCCTTAGACACAGAACTAGGATCAACCTACAATCCCAACATTAACCATTAAGAGGGAACAATGCAAAACTGGCCATAGATCAGTGTCTAGGGGCAACTTCATCCTACTCTGCTTCATATTTGCAACTACAGTATATACAGTAATTGTTAATAAAAACCTATTGTGAGTGATCATACTGCCATCACGTGACTATATTGGTGTATTGTACTGTCTCCTTTTGACTGACTAGGTCGTCATTGTAAAATATAACTGGTTTTCCATGACTTACCTGGCTAAACAGAGGTTAAATAAAGTGATACAAGTGTAATTTTCTAATAAATAAGCCATTGCATTGCACATTATGAACTGTTTTTATTTGTGTATTCTGATGCTTTATGTTACTATTGTATCGTTAATGGACTGAATCCCTTATATCCGTTAAGTTTTGACACTTTCCTGTATCATGTCTCCTTGTCTGCATAACAAATAGCTTATTGGGACAATAAAGATCTACTCTACCCAACTCTACTTTCTGTCTAGACTTTCCTCTGTCAACAGTCCTTCCATCTTATTGCAACAGAGGCATTGTATGTTAAGATACTCACATTATTCTTTGCTCTCCATGTTTGTTTGATGTAAAAACACTTGTTCATGAATTCTACAAACAAAGTATGCCTGAAAAAACCCTCAACTGGCTCTGTAGTGTAAATAAACCACATGCGTTACAGCTGTGGAGAGGCACATTCATTCCTATTTATGAGAGGTACTGACATGTTGAATGCACCAAGCTTTCTGTTTGAACTACTGGCGCACAGCTCGGACACCCATGCACACCCCACAAGACATGCCACAAGAGGTCTTCCATAGTCAGAACAGACTATAGAAGGCGCACAGTACTAAATAGAGCCATGACTACATGGAACTCTATTCCACATCAAGTAAGTAATGCAAGCAGGTAAAAAAAAACACCTTATGGAACAGCGGGGGCTATGAAGCAACATAAACACAGGCACAGACACATGCATACACACAAGCAATAGCATACGCACTATACACACATGTACACATGGAGTTTTTACTGTAGATGTGGTGGTGGAGTAGGGGCCTGAAGTCACACAGTCTCAATGTATTGTAATGTTTTTAAAATTGTATAAACTGCCTTAATTTTGCTGGACCCCAGGAAGAGTAGGTGCTACCTTGACAGGAACTAATGGACCCCAGGAAGAGTAGGTGCTACCTTGGCAGGAACTAATGGACCCCTGAAGAGTAGGTGCTACCTTGGCAGGAACTAATGGACCCCAGGAAGAGTAGGTGCTACCTTGGCAGGAACTAATGGACCCCTGAAGAGTAGGTGCTACCTTGGCGGGAACTAATGGACCCCAGAAGAGTAGGTGCTGCTTTGACAGGAACTAATGGACCCCAGGAAGAGTAGGTGCTGCCTTGACAGGAACTAATGGACCCCAGGAAGAGTAGGTGCTGCCTTGACAGGAACTAATGGACCACGGGAAGAGTAGGTGCTGCCTTAACAGGAACTAATGGACCCCAGGAAGAGTAGGTGCTACCTTGGCAGGAACTAATGGACCCCAGAAGAGTAGGTGCTGCCTTGGCAAGAACTAATGGACCCCAGGAAGAGTAGGTGCTGCCTTGACAGGAACTAATGGACCCCAGGAAGAGTAGGTGCTGGCTTGACAGGAACTAATGGACCCCAGGAAGAGTAGGTGCTGCCTTAACAGGAACTAATGGACCCCAGGAAGAGTAGGTGCTGCCTTAACAGGAACTAATGGACCCCAGGAAGAGTAGGTGCTGCCTTGACAGGAACTAATGGACCCCAGGAAGAGTAGGTGCTGCCTTGGCAAGAACTAATGGACCCCAGGAAGAGTAGGTGCTGCCTTGGCAGGAACTAATGGACCCCAGGAAGAGTAGGTGCTGCCTTGGCAGGAACTAATGGACCCCAGGAAGAGTAGGTGCTGCCTTGACAGGAACTAATGGACCCCTGAAGAGTAGGTGCTGCCTTGACAGGAACTAATGGACCCCAGGAAGAGTAGGTGCTGCCTTGGCAAGAACTAATGGACCCCAGGAAGAGTAGGTGCTGCCTTAACAGGAACTAATGGACCCCAGGAAGAGTAGGTGCTGCCTTGACAGGAACTAATGGACCCCAGGAAGAGTAGGTGCTGCCTTGGCAAGAACTAATGGACCGCAGGAAGAGTAGGTGCTGGCTTGACAGGAACTAATGGACCCCAGGAAGAGTAGGTGCTGCCTTAACAGGAACTAATGGACCCCAGGAAGAGTAGGTGCTGCCTTGACAGGAACTAATGGACCCCAGGAAGAGTAGGTGCTGCCTTGGCAAGAACTAATGGACCCCAGGAAGAGTAGGTGCTGCCTTGGCAGGAACTAATGGACCCCAGGAAGAGTAGGTGCTGCCTTGGCAGGAACTAATGGACCCCAGGAAGAGTAGGTGCTGCCTTGACAGGAACTAATGGACCCCAGGAAGAGTAGGTGCTGGCTTGACAGGAACTAATGGACCCCAGGAAGAGTAGGTGCTGCCTTGACAGGAACTAATGGACCCCAGGAAGAGTAGGTGCTGCCTTGGCAAGAACTAATGGACCCCAGGAAGAGTAGGTGCTGCCTTGGCAGGAACTAATGGACCCCAGGAAGAGTAGGTGCTGCCTTGGCAGGAACTAATGGACCCCAGGAAGAGTAGGTGCTGCCTTGACAGGAACTAATGGACCCCTGAAGAGTAGGTGCTGCCTTGACAGGAACTAATGGACCCCAGGAAGAGTAGGTGCTGGCTTGACAGGAACTAATGGACCCCAGGAAGAGTAGGTGCTGCCTTAACAGGAACTAATGGACCCCAGGAAGAGTAGGTGCTGCCTTGACAGGAACTAATGGACCCCAGGAAGAGTAGGTGCTGCCTTGGCAAGAACTAATGGACCCCAGGAAGAGTAGGTGCTGCCTTAACAGGAACTAATGGACCCCAGGAAGAGTAGGTGCTGCCTTGACAGGAACTAATGGACCCCAGGAAGAGTAGGTGCTGCCTTGGCAAGAACTAATGGACCGCAGGAAGAGTAGGTGCTGGCTTGACAGGAACTAATGGACCCCAGGAAGAGTAGGTGCTGCCTTAACAGGAACTAATGGACCCCAGGAAGAGTAGGTGCTGCCTTGACAGGAACTAATGGACCCCAGGAAGAGTAGGTGCTGCCTTGGCAAGAACTAATGGACCCCAGGAAGAGTAGGTGCTGCCTTGGCAAGAACTAATGGACCCCAGGAAGAGTAGGTGCTGCCTTGGCAGGAACTAATGGACCCCAGGAAGAGTAGGTGCTGCCTTGGCAGGAACTAATGGACCCCAGGAAGAGTAGGTGCTGCCTTGACAGGAACTAATGGACCCCAGGAAGAGTAGGTGCTGGCTTGACAGGAACTAATGGACCCCAGGAAGAGTAGGTGCTGGTTTGACAGGAACGAATGGACCCCAGGAAGAGTAGGCGCTGCCTTAACAGGAACTAATGGACCCCAGGAAGAGTAGGTGCTGCCTTGGCAAGAACTAATGGACCCCAGGAAGAGTAGGTGCTGCCTTGACATGAACAAATGGACCCCAGGAAGAGTAGGTGCTGCCTTGACAGGAACTAATGGACCCCAGGAAGAGTAGGTGCTGCCTTGACAGGAACTAATGGACCACAGGAAGAGTAGGTGCTGCCTTGACAGGAACTAATGGACCCCAGGAAGAGTAGGTGCTGCCTTGACAGGAACTAATGGACCCCAGGAAGAGTAGGTGCTGCCTTGGCAGGAACTAATGGACCCCAGAAAGAGTAGGTGCTGCCTTGGCAGGAACTAATGGACCCCAGGAATAGTAGGTGCTGCCTAGGCAGGAACTAATTGACCTCAGAAAGAGTAGGTGCTGCCTTGGCAGGAACTAATTGACCTCAGAAAGAGTAGGTGCTGCCTTGGCAGGAGCTAATTGGCCTCAGAAAGAGTAGGTGCTGCCTTGGCAGGAACTAATGGACCCCAGGAATAGTAGGTGCTGCCTTGGCAGGAACTAATTGACCTCAGGAAGAGTAGGTACTGCCTAGGCAGGAACTAATTGACCCCAGAAAGAGTAGGTGCTGCCTTGGCGGGAACTAATGGGGATCCATAATAAATATAAATACAAATAAATCATTAAACCAATTTTAAGATTCATACAGATTTGATTGGTGCACGTAGCACACCTATCACAATATTAACAAGATACAGGAGAAAAAATAGATGTTCTTTATTCAGAATTCCCTTCAGTGTTTAACTGAGTGTTTTGCTTTGGGAGAAACTGAGTGTAAATTTACCATGGCAGATAGTTGTATGAATGAGTCCCCTTTATAGCTGCTGTAGCAGTCAGTGACGCACTCTGGGTTCCATGGCCAATGAAGTGAGTGTTTCTGTCTAACAAGGTGAGATATTATGCCTTTAAATCCCAACCCATTTACTAGAGATGCAGCCCTGCCGGTGGTATGCGATGCATAAATGTATATACACACGTGCACACAAACACAGATCAATTAGAGTTTACAGGAGACGTGGCACGGAACTGCTCTGCAGAGTGGAGATGGTCTGAGCTGTGAATCACACACATGATTTACTGAAGCATCTGAGGTGACAATGAGAGAGGGTGGGGGGTGAGTGGGGCAAATAGAAAGAGGGAAATGGAATGAGAAGTAGAGGAAGAGTGAGAGGTGACAAAAGAACAGGCTAATGCTAATGCACAGGCTAGGGTATAGATCAGGAAGTCCTAATCCTGGTTCTGGGGAGAGAGGCCTGGAACAGGCTATCTGTGTGTGGTTACAATTAGGATTAGGGTTAGAATTAGGGTTTGGGGTTAAGGTTAGGATTAGGTTTAGAGGTTAGGGAAAATAGGATTTTGAATGATAATTAATTGTTTGGTCCATTCAAGGATTGTAAAACTAACAAGTGTGTGAATGGGGAAGTGAATTCAGGGGCCATTTTGGGGCGTGAATCAGCAGTGGCAGTCACCGATGGACACTGACACCAACACACATACACTCACACCTGCGCTGTGCAGATTTATTAGGGTGGCATCAGGACAAGCTGGTTAAATGTGTCACCCCTGCCAAAAGAGGGAAGGAGAGAGGTAGATAGTGAAAAAGAAAGATGGAAATGAGAGGGAGAGAGGTTGGTTTATTGGGCCTCCCTGTCAGCCTCACCGACAGTACGGGGAAATATTTACAACTCAGGGCCGAAATAGTGGAGAGATGGATTGAGAGAAGATAGGAGAGAGGGAAGGAGGGAGGTATATAAGGCAGGGTATGGATCCAGAGCAGAGCACCTGATTGAGCCCTGCAGGGATCCACAGAGAAAGAGAGAGAAAGAAGAAAAAGTAGCTACGTAGCATTGAAACGGCATCCTCTACAGTTGGTTCTGACACAGTGTTGCCACCAGCTTCAAACACAACAACGGACAAATATAGCTACAGACTGTTGCAGTACAGACGGCTGGGAAACAGCTACCAGCAGACACACAGGAGTGCAGCACCTGTAGGACAGTACAGACAGTAGACAGTACTACAGACAGTTTGGAGGCAGTACAGACGGTCCAGTACAGACATGCAGTGTAAGTGTTTCCTTTCGTGTGTTCTGCTGCTTACCGCCGCCGGACCTCTCCTCACACACCCCGTCTCACACTCTAACGAGATGTCCTACACCGGAACAGGTGAGTGACACTAACATGCAAGCACACACACATTATATCATGTTGTATATATGTCATGTTAAGTCACGTTATGTCATGTTTATAGCGTCAGTAGAGGAGGACCAGGTGGTGAGTCCAGAGGAGCTGTCCCTTTCTGACCACACCTACAGATTCCACAGTGCACCTGGCCTTGGCAGTGAGTGACATTGAGTGTTTGTGTGTCAGTTTGTACATCAAAAGAGAGCGCGGGTCTATGGTGTCAGCCTTCTGTGAGTGTACGATGTGAGCAGCACAATGTGAGGGTGGGTCTGATGGTCTTCTCTAAATGTGCGTGTGTGAGTCTGTATATGAGAGAGAGAGACAGAGAATGGTAAACAAGTTCCTAACCAGGTCTTTGTTTCCACTCGTCTCTGTACAGATCTAAGATCAGCAGTGTTCAGCCCAGACCAGGCCGTGAGAGAGGTGAGAGATCAGTCCATCCAAAACAACCTAGCAATCTCATTGAACACAGACACCTTTCACATACTAAGCATTCAGCAAAGTATCAACGCTCTCCTCATATCAACTCTTGTTCCTTTCACATTCTCTCTCTACGACTTCATTTCTTTCTCTCGCCCTCTCTCAGGTGCTGTTGGAAACACCAGCTCTGAGCCCTCAACCTCATTTCCTGGGCAGCAGAAGAGAGTACCGGAAGAGAACCACCCCCGAGTGCTTCTGGAAGTACTGTGTCTAGGAGTGACACACACACACACACACACGATACATGTATGTATTTATTCTGTTCAGGCACAGCTCAGGTGTACATAGTGAAATAGTGAATATGAGTAATAAACATGACTGTGTAGTGTTGTATGTACAATAATGAATAAAACAGTATGTTTGGAGATCAGCTTGTTTGTGTTGATTGTTCCTCAGTGACAAATCTCTTGAGAACTCAGTGTCAGGACTGTGTATGTGATTGTGTATTGATAGACGACCAGATAGAGACCTAGAGAGTGTTGGACTAAAAGCTACCTTTGAAGGAAGATTAGCTAGGAAAGGTTACAAACAAAAGGCCAGAAAGTGAAGTCATTGTTGTCGTCCTTTTTATGTAGTCATTTCAAGTTGTCACAAAAACTCTCTCAATTCAAAACAAATTGCTTTGTTTTGTATATAGTTTTTTTCCTTCTAAAATACATTGTACTGTACTATACTTTTTTTGTACAAAAAAACAGTACAAAACCTAGATGACATCATCCAGATATATCTGACAAACAGGATGCTTATGGACATGAGCACATAGAGAAGACACACACACCAAACATACAGAAGACGCCAACATCAAGCCTTTATAACATTTCATTCAATAAAGTGAGCCTGGCTGAGGCTGCAGCTTGTTAAGGTTAGGACAAGGAGTACTAGGGGAACCTTTGGAATCGTAGAGACACAGACAATCACAAAATGAGAAATTGAAAGGAGCAGAAGTGGTGGAACGTCATGGTAACTGTTCATTCTAGGTCCAGGTCCACAACTGTGCCTTCTGGAGTCCCTGTGCTGGTCCATGGATCCAGGGAACCACCAAGACGCTGTACTGCAGTTCAACACCCCGTCACTGTCTGTATCATACTGAGGGTTTCTCTGTCCGTAACATCACCTCGTATCTCACAGTGTGTCCATACACATGTCACTCATACACAACATAAGGCCCTTCTGCTTGTCAGATCCATTTGCTAGCTAGACAAAAAATGCATCGAGTTCATTTGGAGTGGGAGTCGGCTTAGGGCTGTAACTGTCTATACAATCACTATGCCAGTATCACTCAGAGTGTGTCCATAACATGAGTAGATTTCAGTCTGTGTTTTTGATATCTCCCAGTGGTATCAGGCCATCCAGGTTCTAAACAGCCTCAAGAACAGACTCCCAAATGAATATACACAGGGTCTATAGTGAGAGAGAAGGAGGGACAGAGAGAGAGAGTACAAGTGATCCATTGGAATCCAACAAAATCTGTCAGAAGTGATCCAATTGGGGTCCAGAGACCAGCCAATAAGAATACCCGTCTCTCACCTGCCAGAAAGAGCCAATCAGAATGCTCCATTCCTCTGTGCCCTCCGGCCCAATACAGCCTCTGATGCAGCTGTTCAGATCTGTGTATGTGAGTTCATCTGTGTCTGAAGATTCTAGGGCAGCCTTTCCCAAACTCAGTCCTGGGGACCCAACATTCCTTTTTCAAAAACATTCGAAGTTCAAGTTCAAGTGTTTCTTGTACAGAGATTTCAAGATCCTCTGTCCAACTTTCATCACTCAGACTCTCCTGTCGGATTTATCTATACTTATGCACAATCGCAAAATTGATTTATTTACAATTATAAACTGGGTGGTTTGAGCCCTGAAAGCTGATTGGTTGAAAATCGTGGTATATCAGACAGTGTACCACAGGTATGACAAATACTTTTTACTGTTCTAATTAAGTTGGTAAGCAGTATATAATAGCAATAAGGTACCTCAGGGGTTTGTGGTATATGGCCAATATACCAAGGCTAAGGGATGTGTCCTAACA
The DNA here is from genome assembly GCF_901001165.1 of Salmo trutta. NCBI lineage: Eukaryota > Metazoa > Chordata > Actinopteri > Salmoniformes > Salmonidae > Salmo > Salmo trutta. The sequence continues at coordinate 35,767,128 of NC_042972.1, read as the reverse complement.
ACAGTCCTTAGCCGTGGTATATTGGCCATATACCACACCTCCTAAGGCTTTATTGTGTAATCCATAGCAGCCAAAAAAGGTTAAATCAACATCCATTGATGGAAAATAATTAATCCTTTGTTGGAAAACCAAATTTTGCTTACATAGTTAGAAATTACGTTGATATTCCTGCTTAATTTGCTTGATAGCGTTATGGAAAAAGGGTTTATTGGATAAATGTGGCAACTCCTATCTTGCTGCGGCCAAAAATATTTGGGCTGGTTTTCAGGCCTTAGAAATTTTAGCTTGACCTGGCAACCCGGGTTTTGTTTTTTGCCCTAGCAAAAACACTTCTAGGGCAATGAGAGACAGTCTCTCTGAGCTCCTAGTAATTGGTCAGTAGAGATATTTGGTGGGCGGAGTTAAGGGTCCCGGCTCGGCAGGTTTGCATTTCCTAGATGGGGGGCGTATCAGGTGTCAGGGGCGGGACTAGATTCCTGCTGAGGGCATTCCAAAGGTGAGGAGCTCTCTGGACCCTGGGGGTGAATCCCAGTTCTTGCACTACAGTTCACACAGCCCTGAGAGACACAGAGAGAGAGAGAGAGAGAAACACAGAGAGCGAGAGAGAAATACACAGAGAGAGAGAGAGAGTGAGAGACATGCAGACAGAGAGGGAGTGAGAGTGTTAGCATGCACCTAAATCTATGTGTCTGTGTGTGTATGTGAGCCCTCCCCACCTGTGTGTCTATCATCTGAGGGACTGTGTGTTGTTGGATCCAGGGGTGGACTTCAGCCAGCTCCTCTCTCTGTTCCTGGGTGAACCAGGGCTGTAGAGGCTGCAGCAGACGTAGCTGCTCCTTGTCCTTAGCCAGCACCTCTGCCTGGTCCCTGCAGGGTAACCAGCATGTCAGTACGCTAGGAAGGTAGGCATACCGGCTGTCTGGGTTCTAGAGCATGTGTTCTAATATTAAGTTCTAGTGTTCCACTCTAGAGCAGGGCTCTAATAATAGGTTCTAGTGTTCCATTCCAGAGCAGGGCTCTATCTAATAATATGTTCTAGTGTTCCATTCTAGAGCATGGCTCCAATATTAGGTGTTCCATTCTAGAGTAGGGCTCTAATAATTGGTTCTAGTGTTCCATTCTAGAGCAGGGCTCTATCTAATTTACATTTACATTTAAGTCATTTAGCAGACGCTCTTATCCAGAGCGACTTACAAATTGGTGCATTCACCTTATGATAATAATATATCCTAGTGTTCCATTCTAGAGCAGGGCTCTAATAGGTGTTCCATTCTAGAGCAGGGCTCTAATAATAGGTTCTAGTGTTCCATTCTAGAGCAGGGCTCTAACAATAGGTTCTAGTGTTCCATTCTAGAGCAGGGCTCTAATAATAGGTTCTAGTGTTCCATTCTAGAGCAAGGCTCTAATAATAGGTTCTAGTGTTCCACTCTAGAGTAGGGCTCTAATCTAGAGCAGGGCTCTAATAATAGGTTCTAGTGTTCCACTCTAGAGCAGGGTTCTAATAATGCGTTCTCGTGTTCCACTCTAGAGCAGGGCTCTAATAATAGGTTCTAGTGTTCCACTCTAGAGCAGGGCTCTAATAATGCGTTCTCGTGTTCCACTCTAGAGCAGGGTTCTAATAATAGGTTGTAGTGTTCCATTCTAGAGCAGCGCTCTAATAATAGGTTCTAGCGTTACATTCTAGAACTGGGTACTAATATTAGGTGCTAGCATTACATTCTAGAGCAGGGTTCTATAGAGTAGAGTTTGGGTTCTAGCATTAGATTCTAGAGTGCTTGAGTTGTGGTACTTGGGATGGATCTGGTAGGTCATCTTCACAGGTTCTGGCATGTGCTGGATGATGCGCCACAGGGAGTTCTCGACACGCATGTTGAAGGCGTGTTGTGTGAGTTGTGCGTGATCCTGCTGGGCCTCTTGGTTCTTGCTGGCTTTACGAAACGTGTCTGACGAGTCGTTACTGGCAAAGTACTTACTGCTGTTACTGCTTCCTGGGGGATGGTGAGAGAACACTGGGCATCAGCACTCTAAGGGGATGTGTGTGTGTGTGTGTGTGTGTGTTTGTGCTGTACCAGTGTGTATCTATGCATACCTGTGTGTGAGGTGGATGCTCCGTTGGAGCCAGAGCTTAGAGATCCAGCCACTCCAAAGCCGGACCCAGAGACGTTAGAGCCGGTACCTAAACTGCCATCCTCCTGCAATAGCAGGTCCAACAGCTCACTTGACGTAGCCTGGGCGTCATGGTTACCCGACTCACAGGGTGCATCAATCTGATGAGGGAGAGTGGCATGAACAGTTGTGTTACCAACTATTGTTTTGTAACAGTGTTCCACTGAATGTTAAATCTGAAGAAAAAAAAGATGAAGACTGGTCTCTCCTTCATGACCACTGATTGGTGAAATAAAGGTTTTTAACTTTCCACTGCTTTCACCTTCTGCTGGATTGTCAGATCAGCAGTTAAGAGGAAAAAGAAAGGAGACAGGAAGAGCCAAGTCTCCAAGTAAGAAACACACAGGGTAAAAGGTGAGAGGTCAGAGTTGACTCACCCCCTTGGTGTGAGCGTCGTGCAGGATCTCAGCACGGGAGTGTGTGCGTCCAGTGCTGCTCTGACTCTCGCTGGGTTTGGGCAGCTCCTCCTGCAGCAGGTTGAGTTGCAGTGGGGAACTGGAGCGAGAGTTGGAGAACAGAGCCGGGGGCCCAGCCACCTCCTCCCCCACTGAGGAGCTCGGTCTGGGGGAACAGTGTAGCTGGCCTGGTGGCGTCTGGGGCTGGGAACTAGGCTGAGGCTGGGTGAAGGGGCCTAGACCAGGGCCGAAGCCTGACATGATAAAGGGGGCCTGGGGTAGCAGAGAGGGTGTAGTGGGGTGGTACATGGTGGGGTAGCCTGAAGGGTAAGAGGGGTAGTTGGGTAGAATCACAGCCATCATTGGAGCTATGTAAGGGTTCAAACCCTGGGATGGGGCCATGGGCTGTATGTTGGGGAAGCCCTGAATGTTCTGGATCTGAATGGACTGAAAGTTCTGGCTGGGAAAGTTGGACTGGATGGACTGCACCTGGACAGACTGCATAGACTGGGTCTGCATGTTCTGAATGGGCTGCATAAACTGAAAGTTATGCGGGAGGTTCTGCTGAACATTCTGTTGGTTTGTGTTTGGGTTCTGGTCTGGTTGAAACACCATGGGGCCCACACATGCCTGCTGCTGTTTCCACACTTGGTGCACCCCTGGCTGGCTTCTCAGCATGGTGAAGTAGGGGGTCTGGAGGGTACCCATGGGGGCTTTTGGAGGGGATATAGGAGGGTGGGGCAGCCCGAACTGGGGAAGGGGGTTAGAGGATTCAGAGGAGGGGCGGGGGAGGGCAAGAGAGGGCTCGGGTGGAGAGGCGTAGCTGTCAGACGAAGTTTTGGGTTTGGGACGCTTGTGTTTATTAGGCTTCCCTGTCCGAGTGCGGTTCAACACGGCTGCAGTCCCTGGTTGCATCACGTAGTCACCTGAAGGTAGGGAGGAGAGAGAACAGTAGAATAGTAATCACAAATACAGCACATCTATCTGGAAGAAAACCTTATAATCCTAACAAAGCAATGCCACAGGCCTCCAGCTCGATGGTCGACACAAGTCACCCTGCTCCAAAGCATGTGTGATAACAGTCCTCTACACACACACACCTGGGTGGTGAGAGTGACCCCCGGAGCGGTTGTCTTGATGTAGATTGGTGCTGGAGGGACTGTGGAGGATGCGATGGCGGAATTGATCCACATACTCCTGCTCCTCCTTCTGAGTGTGAGCTGAAAGGACCTCCTTGGTCAGACCCACCAATTGCAGCTCCTCGGCAGAAGAGCTAGGGGTGGGGCTAGGGGCAGCGCGAGCAGGAGTGTGGTCAGCAGGCTTGCTGCCCATTGGTGCATCCTCTAGGGCTGTCACCTCTGGAGGACAGGGCATAAAGAAGATAATCTTTTTTTTTGTCAGGTCATTACAAATAAAAGGGTAGAATATGATTGTGTGTCCGTACCTGACTCTGGCTGGGGAACATGTACTATAGTGCTGCTGTAGGAGCACTGGCTGGTGACTGACACTACACTCATAGCCTTTGTAGACAGACAGAGTGATGTCTGTGAGAGGAGCTCTCACCATAGCTGCTGCTGTAGAGCCCACTGACACCTGATTGTCCAGCACCACAACTACACATACAGACAGACAAAACATCAGAAAGCTGTGTGCATGTGTGTGTGTGTGTGTATATATTTCCATCAGAGATGATCTGAGCTGTGTGTGTGTTTGTGTAACTCACCGTCGGAGCTGGCCTGGGCAGTGTGTGGGTCAGTGGTGGGTGTGTCATCCTCTGAGGTAGAGGAGGAGGAGGAAGATGTGCCGATGGAGCGAGACTTGCTCTTACGCTTCAAGTGTGGACCACAGCCCTCCAGATACCTACAAAACACACACTTTATTCGGATCCTCACTGAAACACTGATTGCAGATTAAAATACATGTACCATAACAGTGACACCGTCACCCTATGCTGTCAGTCAGAGGATCCACCCACCTGATGATGCTGTCCACGGAGTTGATCTGCTGATAGGACGGAATGTGCGTTTGCTTCCTGGTCTCCTCATGCCCTCTGACCTCAGCCCTGACGTGGGGGAGGGGCGCTGTGTGACATCACAAAGGGGTCAAAGGTGAGCCAGAATTGAACTACTGAACAGAAAGATGATTAATTGATTAGCTGAATGAGGTGTGTTAGTGCTAGGCTGGTACAACAGCCTGCAAAGCCTTTGGTTCCCCAGGATCAGTACTGGTAACTGTTGGATCAGGGTCTGAGCATTATCGTACCTGTGGCAGATTTCCCAAAGGGGGTGAGTATGTGGCTGGATTCCAAGTATACATGTTGGCACCAACTCTTCACATCAGCACAGATCTGCTGCATGGTCATACACACACCACACAAATCGAAAGAGTCATGATTTTACAAGCTTCTCGTTCACCATCGGCATACAGGGAGCTTACTGAACCTGCCATTTGTGACTGAGACTTGTAAAAATTTGCTTTAAAACAATGTACATTTGTTGATTTGTTTTTGGCATACAAATACGATTATTTCTTGAAACATTTGAAACGAGCTCCAGTTGTGGCCGCAACCAGACTAGATCATGAACGACTCTTGGCGGAATGCATTGCTTGACAGCCGTGAGGGTGATAAGCATTTAACCCTTTACAGTCGTGGGAACTGGCCTCTAGGGATAGGGCTAAATTGAAATGTTACTTACAGAAGGAATATGAAAATGCATAACCATGGTAGCAATTTAAAGGGAACAGTTTGGAGATAATGGGGAAATTGTTAGACTAAATGTGAGTACACAACAGTTCACCTGACAACACTGAATCCAAACATTACTCTGTTGCCTTTACGTGCATTTCCCATTGACTGTACTTTTACTGCATTTGTTGAGAACGACATCTGAAAATACTACATTCATTAACATGATAAGAATAATCCTGGAAAATGTTGGGAAGGTGCAACAAAAGACAAACAAATGACAAGGGTCTGAGTGAGAGGTCTAACTGGTGTCTTCAAGTGGTCACACACCTCCCCAAAGTGTGCACACTTCCTAAGTAATTTCAATGCACTTTTATGACTCAAAGAATAGTCTTCGACTATTAGGTACTTTTGTTTAGCTCTCCTAGCTGTGCCGTTGAGGAACTGAAGCAAGCACACTTCTAGCTGTTTAGTTTGGAACACAATTCTAAATCCATGCCATCACACAATTACTGTTGCTGTTTCATGCAATCCAAAAACGGCCCATTATAAATCGCTATCTGGGTCATGTGGGCATCACATGAAAGCTTGTTCTATTGCCAACATGACTAGCTAAGTCATAAAATACGATCTTACAGCGGTAGGCTTTACCAAGGCAATTCAGAGAAACAGAGTCATGCGTGTATTCAGGTACGTCTGCCGGGGCACATTTTCTTCACATAGACAAACAGGCTCATTCTGTTCAGGACAACCCAGGGTATAATGCCATGTCATCTTCTAACTGTACATCAAACATAGTGATCATAAACGTTGACACTGTATATGACGTCAGTTTTATGATTTTGGCTTGCTTTTATGACAACAAAGTGATATTTACTATAAACCTCAACGTTTCATCTTTAAAAATACATAGAGTCATCTTAATTTACAGCATTTTGAAGGCTGTAGTTCTCAAATTATATTGTGTTTAGGCCTTTACTCTCATAGCCATCACAACATTCAATAATGAATTAAATTCATTCTTGCAACATGTGATCGGTTATCAGTTCTAAACATGTCATTTTCTTCTCTACGCTGCCTGATCTGTTTTCTCTCATGCACATGATAGACAGTTGCTGGTCGGAGCAAGTCTCCGGATTCGCTGAGCCAGAGGAGCGCATATTTATCCTGCTGTAAAATGTCTTGCCACAGCAGATCAAACGAATCATGACTCTCGAAGCAGTAAAAAGAGACACAAACTAGTATCTAGGTAACAGGAATAGTATTGTAACAGGCTGTAGTGGTGCTGTATTGTCTCACCGGTTCACGGTGTGAATCCTCCAACAGGTTGCCATTGCTGTCGCTAGAGGAATCCACACTGATGTAGTTCTCATGGGAACCGTTACTGCCCAGACTGCCATAACCACTGGAGCCATTATTATGGACCGGCTGAACAGAGAACAAGAGAGACACACACATTTACACACATGTTCCAGACTGAGAGGATTAAACTGGTAGCAATATAGGGGCCATGGTGTTTGTGTGTTCTTACCTGCAGGAAGAGCTTGTAGATCTTGGCCTGCAGGTTTTTAATCTCTTCGTGGATGATTGGCAGGTCCTCTTTACTCCAAGCAGCAAACACATCTTCATTCAGAGGGCCCCTACACAGAGACACACAGGGTCAGAGAGAAAGAGAGCGAGAGAACGAGAGAGAGAGCGGTACACTCACGTCCTGACTTTGTGTCGTCCGATGATGAAGGCGACCTTGCGGCTCCAGGGGTCTATGTAGCTGGACCAGCTGGTGTCCAGGGTGACGTAGTCTCCGTTTTGACAACGAAAACGCACTGGGGAGTGTTCAAATGAAGACTGGCCCGCATACTTCAACACTACACAGAGTGAAGGAAGGAGAGAGAGGGGGTCAATGAGCAAGAAATAGAGGTAGAGAGAGAGAGAGATTGTAACTATACTGAACAAAAATATAAACGCAACGTGTTGGAAAGTGTTGGTCCCATGTTTCTTGAGGTGAAATAAAAGATTCCAGAAATCTTCCATATGCGCATAAAGCTTATTTCTCGCAAATGTTGTGCACAAATGTGTTTACATCCCTTTTAATAAGCATTTCTCATTTGCCAAGATAATCCATCCACCTGACAGGTGTGGCATATCAAGAAACTGATTAAACAGCATGATCATTACACAGGTGCACCTTGTGCTTGGGACAATAAAAGGCCACCCTTAAATGTGCATTTTGTCACACAACACAATGCCACAGATGTTTCATATTTTGAGGGAGTGTGCAATTGGCATGCTGACTGCAGGAATGTCCACCAGAGCTGTTTCCAGAGAATTGAATGTTAATTTCTCTACCATAAGTCGTTTTAGAGAATTTGGCAGTACATCCAACCAGCCTTACAACCGCAGACCACGCCAGCCCAGGAACTTCACATCCAGCTTATTCACCTGCAGAATCGTCTGAGACCAGCCATGCGGACAGCTGATGAAACTGAGGAGTATTTCTGTCATTTTGTGGGGAAAACGAATTCTGATTGGCTGAGCCAGGCTCCCCAGTGGGTGGGCCTTAGCCCTTCGAGGCCCACCCATGGCTGCGCCCCTGCCCAGTCATGTGAAATCCATAGATTAGGGCCTTATGAATTTATTTAAATTCACTGATTTCCTTATAGGAACTGTAACTCAGCAACATCTTTGAAAATGTTGCATGTTGTGTTTATATCTTTGTTGAGTAAAGTTGCTTGGCAAAATTGTAATTGATTGATTGATAAAGTGGAGGATGTGGATGCAAGGTTGCTGTGGTAGTTGGACTGTTGGGATTGGTTGGCTGCTGTAGTGAATTGGTGTGATTGGTTGATGTGATAAAGGCGTACCCTTGCAGTGCATGGAGAGCATGATTGGGCGGTCCTTTGGGTAAATACAGGTCAGCAACGACGTGCCAATCAGATCCTGAGGCAGGTATCCTAGCAACGGCACAGCCCTGTACATAAACACCACCAAACACACAGTCAGAGTCAATTCATCTGAAAAATTTGACCTTGGGTTTGTTGACGTGTGTGTGTGTACTGACCGATTGTCCACCTTCAGGAAAACACAGCCCGGGGAGTGTGTGGTGGTGAAGATGCGTTTGTCCATGGAGATACGGGGAGCTGCAGGAGCAACAGCAGCAAACAACGTCAACCTCCACTAACTCCACCAGCAACAACATTCATAACCCTCTATGGAATCTTCCATTCTCCTTAGAATATTCTAGCCATCTCCTCCTAAACCTTTTAAGCTAGATATACCAAACTTTCCTTTCTATAAAGTGAATAGTATGTTTGTATAGTTGGCGATGAAGAACATTGTATCTCTTTATGAAACTGTCATTCTCTACTTCTCCCCTACCTCCGTGGATATGGTTATAACCTACACCCCGGACTGAGCACTCCGTTCTGCCACCTGTCGGCACTTGGCACCTCCATCTCTTCTCTGTCCTGGCACCTCAGTGGTGGAAGAAGCTCCCCACCACGGTCAGGCCAGCAGAGTCATTCCGCCAGAGCACAGACTGAAAACCCAGCTCTTTAGAAAGCACCTTGGATCCCCTACCACTGACCCAAATTTCGTAGATGGCGTTTTAACTTGCAATGATGGTGATATGTACAGTTGAAATCGGAAGTTTACATGCACTTAGGTTGGAGTCATTAAAAATAGTTTTTCAACCACTCCACAAATTTCTTGTTAACAAACTATAGTTTTGGCAAGTCGGTCAGGACTTCTAATTGTTTACAGACAGATTATTTCACTTATAATTCACTGTATCACAATTCCAGTGGGTCAGAAGTTTACATACACTAAGTTGACTGTGCATTTAAACAGATTGGAAAAGATCGTACTTTTTGTAGAAATGTCCTCATGTCTGATGAAATAAAAATAGAACGGTTTGGCCATAATGACCATCGTTATGTTAGGAGGAAAAGGGGGGAGGCTTGCAAGCCGAAGAACACCATCCCAACCATGAAGCATGGGGGTGGCTGCATCATGTTGTGGGGTTGCTTTGCTGCAGGAGGGACTGGTGCACTTTACAAATAGATGGCATCATGAGGATGGAAAATTATGTGGATACAGTGAGGGAAAAAAGTATTTGATCCGCTGCTGATTTTGTACGTTTGCCCACTGACAAAGAAATGATCAGTCTATAATTTTAATGGTAGGTTTATTGGAACAGGGAGAGACAGAATATCAACAAAAAAATCCAGAAAAACTCATGTCAAAAATGTTATAAATTGATTTGCATCTTAATGAGGGAAATAAGTATTTGACCCCTCTGCAAAACATGACTTAGTACTTGGTGGCAAAACCCTTGTTGGCAATCACAGAGGTCAGACGTTTCTTGTAGTTGGCCACCAGGTTTGCACACATCTCAGGAGGGATTTTGTCCCACTCCTTTTTGCAGATCTTCTCCAAGTCATTAAGGTTTCGAGGCTGACGTTTGGCAACTCGAACCTTCAGCTCCCTCCACAGATTTTCTATGGGATTAAGGTCTGGAGACTGGCTAGGCCACTCCAGGACCTTAATGTGCTTCTTCTTGAGCCACTCCTTTGTTGCCTTGGCCGTGTGTTTTGGGTCATTGTCATGCTAGAATACCCATCCACGACCCATTTTCAATGCCCTGGCTGAGGGAAGGAGGTTCTCACCCAAGATTTGACGGTACATGGCCCCGTCCATCGTCCCATTGATGCGGTGAAGTTGTCCTGTCCCCTTAGCAGAAAAACACCCCCAAAGCATAACGTTTCCACCTCCATGTTTGACGATGGGGATGGTGTTCTTGGGGTCATAGGCAGCATTCCTCCTCCTCCAAACACAGCGAGTTGAGTTGATGCCAAAGAGCTCCATTTTGGTCTCATCTGACCACAAAACTTTCACACAGTTGTCTTCTAAATCATTCAGATGTTCATTGGCAAACTTCAGACGGGCATGTATATGTGTTTTCTTGAGCAGGGGGACCTTGCGGGCGCTGCAGGATTTCAGTCCTTCACGACGTAGTGTGTTACCAATTGTTTTCTTGGTGACTATGGTCCCAGCTGCCTTGAGATCATTGGCAAGATCCTCCCGTGCAGTTCTGGGCTGATTCCTCACCGTTCTCATGATCATTGCAACTCCACGAGGTGAGATCTTGCATGGAGCCCCAGGCCGAGGGAGATTGACAGTTCTTTTGTGTTTCTTCCATTTGCGAATAATCACACCAACTATTGTCACCTTCTCACCAAGCTGCTTGGCGATGGTCTTGTAGCCCATTCCAGCCTTGTGTAGGTCTACAATCTTGTCCCTGACATCCTTGGAGAGCTCTTTGGTCTTGGCCATGGTGGAGAGTTTGGAATCTGATTGATTGATTGCTTCTGTGGACAGGTGTCTTTTATACAGGTAACAAGCTGAGATTAGGAACACTCCCTTTAAGAGTGTGCTCCTAATCTCAGCTCGTTACCTGTATAAAAGACACCTGGGAGCCAGAAATCTTTCTGATTGAGAGGGGGTCAAATACTTATTTCCCTCATTAAAATGCTAATCAATTTATAACATTTTTGACATGCGTTTTCCTGGATTTTTTTGTTGTTATTCTGTCTCTCACTGTTCAAATAAACCTACAATTAAAATTATAGAGTGATAATTTCTTTGTCAGTGGGAAACGTACAAAATCAGCAGGGGATCAAATACTTTTTTCCCTCACTGTATATTGAAGCAACATCTCAAGACATCAGTCAGGAAGTTAAAGCTTGGTCACAAATGGGTCTCCAAATGGACAATGACCCCGAGCAAACTTCCAAAGTTGTGGCAAAATGGCTTAAGGACAACAAAGTCAAGGTATTGGAGTGGCCATCACAAACCCCTGACCTCAATCCCATAGAAAATGTGTGGGCAGACTGAATAGAGTGTGCGAGCAAGGAGGCCTACATACATTTCACATTTTAGTCATTTAGTAGACGCTCTTATCCAGAGCGACTTACAGTAGTGAATGCATACATTTCATACATTTTTTTTTCTTCTTTTTTTGTACTGCCCCCCCGTGGGAATCGAACCCACAACCCTGGCATTGCACACACCATGCTGGCGTTGCAAACACCATGCTCTACCAACTGAGCCACAGGGAAGCCCTACAAACCTGACTCAGTTACACCAGCTCTGTCAGGAGGAATGGGCCAAAATTCACCCAACTTGTTGTGGGAAGCTTGTGAAAGGCTACCCGAAAAGTTTGACCCAAGTTAAACAATTTAAAGGCAATGCTACCAAATACTAATTGAGTATATGTAAACTTCTGACCCACTGGGAATGTGATAAAAGAAATTAAAGCTGAAATAAATCATTCTCTCTACTATTTTTATTTCACATTCATAAAATAAAGTGGTGATCTTAACTGACCTAAGACAGGGAATTTTTACTAGGATTAAATGTCAGGAATTGTGAAAAACTGAGTTTAAATGTATTTGGCTAAGGTGTAACTTCCAACTTCCGACTAGTTGTCTTACCTGACAAGAGAGTCTTGGTTTATGACTAAAAGGGAGAGATGGAAGTGTGGGGTTGGGTTGATGTTGTGGCGGAGACAGGGGGCGTACCCTCGTATCCTGAGATGATGCGTTCGGCCAGCGCCAGACAACATGACTCCTCCTCCTCTCCTAAGGCTTCGTCCCCCTGCACCTTCAGCAGGTAGGGAGTGATCTTGAACGGGTTGTAGAGCAGCTCCCCCTCATGGTCCTTACCTCCCCTACACACACAATATAAACAAAGGCCTAAAACAAATGCATACTGACACATCTATACACACACACACACTTTGCAGATTACTGCCTCTACACACAGACACACACCTGATCCTGCAGAAGAAGGACTTGACCTGGGCACACTCAAACAGGACTGCCGCTGTAGAGAGACAGGAGAGGATAGGGGTTACACACTCATTTACAACAACACCACACACACACGCAAACAAACACAGACGTACCTCTGTGTGAGCTGCTCCAGGGTGGTAGGTGTGGCTGGGCAGTGTGCGAGTAGAACACGTTGACGTCCTGGTGGAACAGCAGCTACACAAACTTAGCAGAGTCCAGGAACTTCTTCTTACAGCAAAGGATGCTGGGAGCCTGCTCCGAGGCGTACATCACGCGTCCGCTCACCAGGGAAAATACCACCAAGAACGAGTTCTAAACACACAGAGACACACAGAAGCAAAATGTTTTTTATTTTTTTTATTTAACCAGGTAGGCCAGTTGAGAACAAGTTCTCATTTGTTACTGTGACCTGGCCAAGATAGAGCAAAGCAGTGCAACAAAAACAACAACACAGAGGTACACATGGGATAAAAAAAAAAACATACAGTCAATAACACAATAGAAAAATCTATATACATTGTGTGCAAATGTAGTAAGATTAGGGAGGTAAAGCAATAAATAGGCCATAGTGGTGAAATAATTACAATTTAGCATTAACACTGGAGTGATATTTCTGCAGATGATGATGTGCAAGTAGAGATACTAGGGTGCAAAAGAGCCCCCCAAAAAATAGACAAATAACAATATGGGGAGGAGGTAGTTGGGTGGGCTATTTACAGATGGGCTGTGTACAGGTACAGTGATCGGTAAGCTGCTCTGACAGCTGATACTTAAAGTTAGAGAGGGAGATATAAGTCTCCAGCTTCAGTGATTTTTGCAATTCATTCCAGTCATTGGCAGCAGAGAACTGGAAGGAAAGGCGGCCAAAGGGGGTGTTGGCTTTGGGGATGACCAGTGACATATACCTGCTAGAGCGCGTGCTACGGGTGGGTGTTGTTATCGTGACCAGTGAGCTGAGATAAGGCGGAGCTTTACCTAGCAAAGACTTATAGATGACCTGGAGCCAATGGTTCTGGCGACGAGTATGTAGCGAGGGCCAGCCAACGAGAGCATACAGGTCACAGTGGTGGGTAGTATATGGGGCTTTGGTGACAAAACACTGTGATAGACTGCATCCAATTTTCTGAGTAGAGTGTAAATGACATCGCCGAAGTCAAGGATCGGTAGGATAGTCAGTTTTACGAGGGTATGTTTGGCAGCATGAGTGAAGGAGGCTTTGTTGTGAAATAGGAGGCCGATTCTAGATTTAATTTTGGATTGGAGATGCTTAATGTGAGTCTGGAAGGAGAATTTAGTCTAACCAGACACCTATATATTTGTAGTTGTGCACATATTCTAAATCAGAACCGTCCAGAGTAGTGATGCAAGTCGGGCGGGCGGGTGCGGGTAGCAAATCGGTTGAAAAGCATGCTTTTAGTTTTACTAGCATTTAAAAGCAGTTGGAGGCCACGGAAGGAGTGTTGTATGGCACTGAAGCTCGTCTGGAGGTTTGTTAACACAGTGTCCAAAGAAGGGCCAGATGTTTACACCTCTGCGTAGAGGTGGATCAGAGACAACTTCTTTGCTCGCTTTGAGGACAATACAGCGCCACCGACACGGCACGCTACCAAAACCTGCGGGCTCTCCTTCACTGCAGCCAACGTGAGTAAAACATTTAAAAGTGTTTACCCTCGCAAGGCTGCCGGCCCAGACGGCATCTCTAGCCACGTCCTCAGATGCTGGGTCTCGACCCCGCCCTGTGCAACTGGGTCCTGGACTTCCTGACGGGCCGCCCCCAGGTGGTGAGGGTAGGAAACAATATCTCCACCCCACTGATCCTCAACACTGGGCCCCCACAAGGGTGCGTTCTCAGCCCTCTCCTGTACTCCCTGTTCACCCATGACTGCACGCCTCCAACTCAATCATCAAGTTTGCAGACGCCACTACAGTGGTAGGCTTGATTACCAACAACGACGAGACGGCCTACATGGAGGAGGTGAGGGCCCTCGGAAATAACCTCACACTCAATGTCAACAAAATAAAGGAGATGATCGTGGACTTCAGGAAACAGCAGAGGGAGCAGCCCCCTATCCACATCGACAGGACAGTAGAGACGAAGGTTGAAAGTTTTAACTTCCTCGGCGTACACATCACGGACAAACTGAAATGGTCCACCCACACAGACAGCGTGGTGAAGGCGGCGCAGCAGCGCCTCTTCAACCTCAGGAGGCTGAAGAAATTCGGCATGTCACCAAAAACACTCACAAACTTTTACAGATGCACAATCGAGAGCATCCTGTCAGGCTGTATCACCGCCTGGTACGGCAACTGCTCCGCCTACAACCGTAAGGCTCTCCAGAGGGTAGTGAGGTCTGCACAACGCATCACTGGGGGCAAACTACCTGCCCTCCAGGACACCTACACCACCCGATGTCACAGGAAGGGCAATAAGATCATCAAGGACAACAACCACCCGAGCCACTGTCTGTTCACCCCGCTATCATCCAGAAGGCGAAGTCAGTACAGGTGAATCAAAGCTGGGACCGGGAGACTGAAAAACAGCTTCTATCTCAAGGCCATCAGACTGTTAAACAGCCATCACTAACATTGAGTGGCTGCTGCCAACATACTGACTCATCTCTAGCCACTTTAATAATTAAAAATTGGATGTAATAAATGTATCACTAGCCACTTGAAACAATGTCACTTTATATAATGTTTACATACCCTACATTACTCATCTCATATGTATATACTGTACTCTATACCATCTACTGCATCTTGCCTATGCCGTTCGGCCATCGCTCATCCATATATTTTTATGTACATATTCTTATTCATTCCTTTACACTTGTGTGTGTATAAGGTAGTTGTTAAATTACTTGTTAGATATTACTGCGTGGTCGGAACTAGAAGCACAAGCATTTCGCTACACTTGCATTAACATCTGCTAACCATGTGTATGTGACAAATAAAATTTGTCGGCCAGAGAATTGAACCCTGAGGCACCCCCATAGAGACTGCCAGAGGTCGGACAACAGGCCCTCCGATTTGACACACTGAACTCTATCTGAGAAGTTGCTTTTGTATCATGACAAGGTGTAGTACTGAAACTATCGAGGTTACCTAGCCAGCTACACGTTCTAACAAAGTCAACAACGCAGCCACTGCTAGCTAGCCTACTCCACCAGCCAGCAGTACTGTATCATTTTCGTCATTTTAGTCAATAAGATTTTTGCAACGTAAGCTTAACTTTCTGAACATTCGAGACGTGTAGTCCACTTGTCATTCCAATCTTCTTTGCATTAGCGTAGCCTCTTCTGTAGCTTGTCAACTATGTGTCTGTCTATCCCTGTTCTCTCCCCTCTGCACAGGCCATACAAACGCTTCACACCGCGTGGCCGCTACCACTCTAACCTGGTGGTCCCAGCACGCACGACCCACGTGGAGTTCCAGGTCTCCGGCAGCCTCTGGAACTGCCGGTCTGCGGCCAACAAGGCTGAGTTCATCTCAGCCTATGCTACCCTCCCTAGACTTCCTGGCGCTGACGGAAACATGGATTACCACAGATAACACTGCTACTCCTACTGCTCTCTCCTCGTCTGCCCACGTGTTCTCGCATACCCCTAGAGCATCGAGCCAGCGGGGTGGTGGCACTGGAATCCTCATCTCTCCCAAGTGGACATTCTCTCTGTCTCCCCTGACCCATCTGTCTATCTCCTCATTTGAATTCCATGCTGTCACAGTTACCAGCCCTTTCAAGCTTAACATCCTTATCATTTATCGCCCTCCAGGTTCCCTTGGAGAGTTCATCAATGAGCTTGACGCCCTGATAAGTTCCTTTCCTGAGGATGGCTCACCTCTCACAGTTCTGGGTGACTTTAACCTCCCCACGTCTACCTTTGACTCATTCCTCTCTGCCTCCTTCTTTCCACTCCTCTCCTCTTTCGACCTCACCCTCTCACCTTCCCCCCTACTCACAAGGCAGGCAATATGCTTGACCTCATCTTTACTAGATGCTGTTCTTCCACTAATCTCATTGCAACTCCCCTCCAAGTCTCCGACCACTACCTTGTATCCTTTTCCCTCTCGCTCTCATCCAACACTTCTCACTCTGCCCCTACTCGGATGGTATTGCGCCGTCCCAACCTTCGCTCTCTCTCTCCAGCTACTCTCTCCTCTTCCATCCTATCATCTCTTCCCTCTGCTCAAACCTTCTCCAACCTATCTCCTGATTCTGCCTCCTCAACACTCCTCTCCTCCCTTTCTGCATCCTTTGATTTTCTCTGTCCCCTATCCTCCAGGCCGGCTCGGTCCTCCCCTCCTGCTCCGTGGCTCGACGACTCACTGCGAGCTCACAGAACAGGGCTCCGGGCAGCCGAGCGGAAATGGAGGAAAACTCGCCTCCCTGCGGACCTGGCATCCTTTCACTCCCTCCTCTCTACATTCTCCTCTTCTGTCTCTGCTGCTAAAGCCACTTTCTACCACTCTAAATTCCAAGCATCTGCCTCTAACCCTAGGAAGCTCTTTGCTACCTTCTCCTCCCTCCTGAATCCTCCTCCCCCTCCCCCCCTCCTCCCTCTCTGCGGATGACTTCGTCAACCATTTTGAAAAGAAGGTTGACGATATCCGATCCTCGTTTGCTAAGTCAAACGACACCGCTGGTCCTGCTCACACTGCCCTACCCTGTGCTTTGACCTCTTTCTCCCCTCTCTCTCCAGATGAAATCTCGCGTCTTGTGACGCCCAACAACCTGCCCACTTGACCCTATCCCCTCCTCTCTTCTCCAGACCATTTCCGGAGACCTTCTCACCTCGCTCATCAACTCATCCTTGACCGCTGGCTACGTCCCTTGACCGCTACCTACACTCGATCTCTCCGATGTCAACAACTACATACCAGTATCCCTTCTTTCTTTTCTCTCCAAAACTCTTGAACGTGCCGTCCTTGGCCAGCTCTCCTGCTATCTCTCTAAGAATGACCTTCTTGATCCTAATCAGTCAGGTTTCAAGACTGGGCATTCAACTGAGACTGCTCTTCTCTGTGTCACGGAGGCTCTCCGCACTGCTAAAGCTAACTCTCTCTCCTCTGCTCTCATCCTTCTAGACCTATCTGCTGCCTTTGATACTGTGAACCATCAGATCCTCCTCTCCACCCTCTCCGAGTTGGGCATCTCCGGCGCGGCCCACGCTTGGATTGCGTCCTACCTGACAGGTCGCTCCTACCAGGTGGCGTGGCGAGAATCTGTCTCCGCACCACACGCTCTCACCACTGGTGTCCCCCAGGGCTCTGTTCTAGGCCCTCTCCTATTCTCGCTATACACCAAGTCACTTGGCTCTGTCATATCCTCACATGGTCTCTCCTATCATTGCTATGCAGACGACAAACAATTCATCTTCTCCTTTCCCCGTTCTGATAACCAGGCGGCGAATCGCATCTCTGCATGTCTGGCAGACATATCAGTGTGGATGACGGATCACCACCTCAAGCTGAACCTCGGCAAGACGGAGCTGCTCTTCCTCCCGGGGAAGGACTGCCCGTTCCATGACCTCGCCATCACGGTTGACAACTCCCTTGTGTCCTCCTCCCAGAGTGCTAAGAACCTTGGCGTGATCCTGGACAACACCCTGTCGTTCTCCACTAACATCAAGGCGGTGACCCGATCCTGTAGGTTCATGCTCTACAACATTCGCAGAGTACGACCCTGCCTCACACAGGAAGCGGCGCAGGTCCTAATCCAGGCACTTGTCATCTCCCGTCTGGATTACTGCAACTCGCTGTTGGCTGGGCTCCCTGCCTGTGCCATTAAACCCCTACAACTCATCCAGAACGCCGCAGCCCGTCTGGTGTTCAACCTTCCCAAGTTCTCTCACGTCACCCCGCTCCTCCGCTCTCGCCACTGGCTTCCAGTTGAAGCTCGCATCCGCTACAAGACCATGGTGCTTGCCTACGGAGCTGTGAGGGGAACGGCACCTCCGTACCTTCAGGCTCTGATCAGGCCCTACACCCAAACAAGGGCACTGCGTTCATCCACCTCTGGCCTGCTCGCCTCCCTACCTCTGAGGAAGCACAGTTCCCGCTCAGCCCAGTCAAAACTGTTCGCTGCTCTGGCACCCCAATGGTGGAACAAGCTCCCTCACGACGCCAGGACAGCGGAGTCAATCACCACCTTCCGGAGACACCTGAAAGCCCACCTCTTTAAGGAATACCTGGGATAGGATAAAGTAATCCTTCTAACCCCCCCCCCCCTTAAAAGATTTAGATGCACTATTGTAAAGTGGTTGTTCCACTGGATATCATAAGGTGAATGCACCAATTTGTAAGTCGCTCTGGATAAGAGCGTCTGCTAAATGACTTAAATGTTAAATGTAGTTGGTGAACCAGGCGAGGCAATCATTAGAGAAACCAAGGCTATTGAGTTTGCCGATAAGAATGCGGTGATTGACAGAGTCGAAAGCCTTGGCCAGGTCGATGAAGACAGCTGCACATTACTGTCTTTTATCGATGGCGGTTATGATATTGTTTAGGACCTTGAGCGTGGCAGAGGTGCACCCATGACCAGCTCGGAAACCAGATTGCATAGAGGAGAAGGTACGGTGGGATTCGAAATGGTCGGTGATCTATTTGTTAACTTGGCTTTCGAAGATTTTAGAAAGGCAGGGCAGGATGGATATAGGTCTATAACAGTTTGGGTCTAGAGTGTCTCCCCCTTTGAAGAGGGGGATGACCGCGGCAGCTTTCCAATCTTTGGGGATCTCAGACGATACGAAAGAGAGGTTAAACAATTTTGGCGGATCATTTTAGAAAGAGAGGGTCCAGATTGTCTAGCCCAACTGCTTTGTAGGGATCCAGATTTTGCAGCTCTTTCAGAACATCAGCTATCTGGATTTGGGTGAAGGAGAGGCAGGGAGACTTGGGCAAGATTATGCGGGGGTGCAGAGCTGTCGACCGGGGTAGCCAGGTGGAAAGCATGGCCAGCCGTGGGAAAATGCTTATTGAAATTCTCGATTATCGTAGATTTATCGGTGGTGACAGTGTTTCCTAGCCTCAGTGCAGTGGGCAGCTGGGAGGAAGTACTCTTATTCTCCATGGACTTTACAGTGTCCCATAACCTTTTGGAGTTTGTGCTACAGGATGCAAAATTCTGTTTGAAAAAGCTAGCCTTTGCTTTCCTAACTACCTGTGTATATCGGTTCCTAACTTCCCTGAGAAGTTGCATATCGCGGGGGCTATACGATGCTAA
Organism: Salmo trutta; assembly: GCF_901001165.1. NCBI lineage: Eukaryota > Metazoa > Chordata > Actinopteri > Salmoniformes > Salmonidae > Salmo > Salmo trutta. Next base: position 35,747,808 of record NC_042972.1, on the reverse strand, counting down.
TGCAGTACGCCACAGGATGTTTTTGTGCTGGTCAAGGGCAGTCAAGTCTGGAGTGAAACAAGGGCTATATCTGTTCTTAGTTCTACATTTTTGGAATGGAGCATGCTTATTTAAGATGGAGAGGAAAGCACTTTTAAAAAATAACCAAGCATCCTCTACTGACGGAATGAGGTCAATATCCTTCCAGGGTACCCGGGCCAGGTCGATTAGAAAGGCCTGCTCGCTTTAGTGTTTTAGGGAGAGTTTGACAGTGATGAGGGGTGGTCGTTTGACTGCCGACCCATTACAGACGCAGGCAATGAGGCAGTGATCGCTGAGATCCTGGTTGAAGACAGCAGAGGTGTATTTAGAGGGCAAGTTGGACAGGATGATACAGTTGAAGTTGGAAGTCTACATACACTTAGGTCGGAGTCATTAAAACTCGTTTTTCAACCACTCCACAAATTTCTTGTTAACAAACTATAGTTTTGGCATTTTTCCAACAATTGTTTACAGACAGATTATTTCACTTGTAATTCCCCGTATCACAATTCCAGTGGGTCAGAAGTTTACATACACTAAGTTGACTGTGTCTTTAAACAGTTGGAAAATTCCAGAAAAGGATGTCATGGCTTTAGAAGCTTCTGATAGGCTAATTGATATAATTTGAGTCAATTGGAGGTGTACCTGTGGATGTACTTCAAAGCCTACCTTCAAACTCAGTGCCTCTGCTTGACATCATGGGGAAATCAAAAGAAATCAGCCAAGACCTCAGAAAAAAAATTGTAGACCTCCACAAGTCTGGTTCATCCTTGGGAGCAATTTCCAAACGCCTGAAGGTACCACGTTCATCTGTACAAACAATAGTGCGCATGTATAAACACCATGGGACCACGCAGCCGTCATACCACTCAGGAAGGAGACGCATTCTGTCTCCTAGAGATGAACGTACTTTGGTGAGAAAAGTGCATATCAATCCCAGAACCACAGGAAAGGACCTTGTAAAGATGCTGGAGGAAACAGGTACAAAAGTATCTATATCCACAGTAAAACGAGTCCTATATCGACATAACCTGAAAGGCCGCTCAGCAAGGAAGAAGCCACTGCTCCAAAACCGCCATACAAAGTCCAGACTACGGTTTGCAACTGCACATGGGGACAAAGATCGTACTTTTTGTAGAAATGTCCTCTGGTCTGATGAAACAAAAATAGAACAGTTTGGCCATAATGACCATCGTTATGTTTGGAGGAAAAAGGGGGAGGATTGCAAGCCGAAGAACACCATCCCAACCGTGAAGCACGGGGTTGGAAGCATCATGTTGTGGGGGTGCTTTGCTGCAGGAGGGACTGGTGCACTTCACAAAATAGATGGCATCATAAGGATGGACAATTATGTTGATATATTGAAGCAACATCTCAAGACATGAGTCAGGAAGTTAAAGCTTGGTCGCAAATGGGTCTTCCAAAGGGACAGTGACCCCAAGCATACTTCCAAAGTTGTGGCAAATGGCTTAAGGACAACAAAGTCAAGGTATTGGAGTGGCCATTACAAAGCCCTGACCTCAATTCTATAGAAAATGTGTAGGCAGAACTGAAAAAGCGTGTGCGAGCAAGGAGGCCTACAAACCTGACTCAGTTACACCAGCTCTGTCAGGAGGATTTGGCCAAAATTCACCCAACTTATTGTGGGAAGCTTGTGGAAGGCTACCTGAAACGTTTGACCCAAGTTAAACAATTTAAAGGCAATGCTACCAAATACTAATTGAGTGTATGTGAACTTCTGACCCACTGGGAATGTGATGAAAGAAATAAACACTGAAATAAATCATTCCCTCTACTATTATTCTGACATTCACATTCTAAAACAGGGAATTTGTACTTGTTAGGAATTGTGAAAAAAACTGAGTTTAAATGTATTTGGCTAAGGTGTATGTAAACTTCTGACTTTATCTGTATCTATGAGGGTGCCCATGGTTACAGATTTAGGGTTGTACCTGGTAGGTTCCTTGATAATTTGTGTGAGATTGAGGGCGTCTATCTTAGATTGTAGGACGGCCGGGGTGTTAAGCATATCCCAGTTTAGGTCACCTAACAGTACAAACTCTGAAGATAGATGGGGGGCAATCAATTCAAATATGGTGTCCAGGGCACAGCTGGGGGCTGATGGGGGTCTATAACAAGCGGCAAAGGTGAGAGACCTATTTCTGGAAAGGTGTATTTTTAGAAGTAGAAGCTCAAATTGTTTGGTCACAGACCTGGATAGTATGACAGAACTCTGCAGGCTATCTCTGCAGTAGATTGCAACTCCGCCCCCTTTGGCAGTTCTATCTTGTTGGAATATGTTGTAGATGGGGATGGAAATTTCAGAATGTTTGGTGGCCTTCCTAAGCCAGGATTCAGACACGGCTAGGACATCAGGGTTGTGGAGTGTGCTAAAGCAGTGAATAAAACAAACTTAGGGAGGAGGCTTCTGATGTTAACATGCATAAAACCAAGGCTTTTACGGTTACAGAAGTCAATAAATGAGAGTGCCTGGGGCCTGGGAATAGGTGTGGTGCTGGGAGCTACAGGGCCTGGGTTAACCTCAACATCACCAGAGGAACGGAGGAGGAGTAGGATAAGGGTACTGCCAAAAACTATAAGAACTGGTTGTCTAGTGCGTTCGAAACAAAGAATAAAAGGACCAGATTTCTGTGCGTGGTGGAATTGATTTAGGGCATAATGTACAGACAAGGGTATGGTAGGATGTGAGTACAGTGGAGGTAAACCTAGGCATTGAGTGACGATGAGAGCGGTAGTGTTAAGCCAGCAACAGTTAAGCCAGGTGAGGTCTCCGCATGTGTGGGGGGTGGGAGAAAAGAGCTATCTAAGGCGTGTAGGGCGGGGCTGGGGGCTCTACAGTTAAATAAAACAATAACAAACCTAAACAGCAGTAGACAAGGCATATTGACATTAGGGAGAGGCATGTGTAGCCGAGTGATCATAGGGTCCAATGAGCAGCAATAGCTGGGTCAGGGAGCTGTTCGGTAGTCGCTACTACGCTAGGCGAGCTGGAGACACGCCGATTCAGAAAGCTGGCGGGCCAGGGCTAGCAGATGGGTCTACGGCAACGTCGCAACGAAAAAGCCTGTTGAAACCTCCTCGGATGATTACGTTAGCAGACCAGTCGTGATGGATCGGCGGGGCTCCGTGTCGGCAAGAAGGGTCCAGGACAATTGGCAAAAGAGGTATTGTAGCCCAAGTATAAGCTGGTAGACCTCTTCAGCTACCTGGGACAGAGGCGTTAGACAGCAGTAGCCACTCAGGTTGCAGCTAGCTAGCTGCGATGATCCGGTGTACTGGTCCAAAGCTTGCAGTAGGAATCCGGTGATGTGATAGAGAAAAAGCAGTCTGATATGTTCTGGGTTGATATCGCGCTGTGCAGACTGGCAGGTGTTGTCTGAGCTGAAGCTGGCTGGTGTCCGTGTTATCAGTGAAGACAGCTAGCAGTGGCTAACTGCCTAGTAGCTAGTTAGTTGGCTAGCTTCTGATGGGGGTTCCGGTTCTAAAGTATAAAAATAGCAGAGCCGTACCACATTGGGTGAGGCGGGTTGCAGGAAAGTATATTCAGTGCGTAGATGGAAAGAGTGATTAAAATACATGAAATATATACAGAAAAAGCGAGGAAAATGACTATTTACACGGGACAAGACAAAAACACACATCCGACTGCTACGCCATCTTGGATCTATATGCATGTACACACACACACACACACGCACGCACGCACGCACGCACCCATAACCACACACATATATAGAAGACCACACACAAGCCGGTGTGTGAACCAGATATGCAAGATTTTAATAAACAGTAAAACCAAAAGCACTTTGGGGGGTTGTTTTCCATGTTTCTGAGGCTGTGTGTATAAGTGTGTGTGGTACCATGTTTTTGAAGGTGTCTGTATGAGTGTGTGTTGTGTACCGTGTTTTTGAAGGTGTGTTCAGAGGTGACTCTCTTCAGCTCCTCTAATGTACAGGACGTGGCGTCTGGTCTCTCCTCCTGGCTGTTACGCAGCAGCAGCTTGTAGTACTCACTGTTGGCTACAGGGGGTGCCACAAATACAATACTCAATACTCACAGCATTCAATTTTAATCCAAGCAAACGCTTCACACTCACTGACCAACTTTCTTTTTTAATGAAAAATGATGAGGAAAACAGGAAGATAGTTTGTACTAACACTAAGTGAATAACAAGCTTGCTATCTCTAGTCAGGCTTTCTGGTTAATCACCTAACCTCCCGCTCTAGTTTTAGTACTTTGTATTACCTTGGACTTGTTTGACACAGTTGAGTGCGTAGTGTAGTGCCTCTATAGTGCTGGCTTTACTGCGACTGCATTTGTCTGACGGAACAATCTTCTTCATCTCAGCTACTGTCATCAACATCTCCCTTTGAGCCTGACTCTGACCTGCATCAGTCTGCTCACTGTTCAACAAACACACAATATTATTAGACAGACACAAGTTGGTTAAACACACAAATAATCAATAGGAACACACACAATCAATAATCAATACAGGCGGCGCTCCTAGTGGCCGGTGATTTTAATGCAGGAAAACTGAAATCCGTCTTCTCATTTGTACCAACATGTCACCTGTGCACAAAAAAAAAAAAAAAAAAAAAAAAAAAAATGAGATTTACTCCACACACAGAGACACATTAAAACGCTCTCTCTCGCCTTCCATTTGGCAAAATTGACCATTACTCTATCCTCTTGATTCCTGCTCACAAGCAAAAACTCAAAAACAGGAAGAAGTACCAGTGATGCGCTCAATACGGAAGTGGTCCAATGAAGCAGATGCTAAGCTACAGGACTGTTTCACTAGCACAGACTGGAATTCATCTGGGATTCATCTGATGGAAACTATCACGGATTACAAAGGGAAACCCAGCCGCGAGATGCCCAGTGACGCGAGCCTACCAGAGGAGCTAAATGCCTTCTATGCTCACTTCGAAGCCAGAAACACTGAACCATGCATGAGAGCACCAGCTGTTCCGGACGAGTGTGTGATCAAGCTCTCCGTTGCCGATGTGAGTAAGATCTTTAAACAGGTTCACTTTTGACAAGGCAGGAGGACCAGACGGATTACCAGGACGCGCACTCATAGCATGCGCTGACCAGCTGACAAGTGTCCTTACTGATATTTTTAACCTCTCCCTGTAATACCTACATGTTTCAAGCAGACCACCATAGTCCATGTGCCCAAGAACACCAAAGTAACCTGTCTAAATTACTATCGCCCTGTAGCACTCACATCTGTAGCCATGTAATGCTTTGAAAGGCTGGTCATGGCTCACATCAACACCATCATACCAGACCCACTAATTCACATACCACCCCAACAGATCCACAGATGACGCAATCTCTATTACACTCCACACTGCCCTTTCCCACTTGGTCAAAAGGAACACCTACGTGAGAATGCTGTTCACTGACTACAGCTCAGTGAACAGCTCATCACTAAGCTAAGGACCCTGGGAGTGAGCACTTCCCTCTGCAACTGGATCCTAGATAGCTTGACGGGGTGGCCCCAGGTATAGTATTTAGTATTTTATTTTATTAGGCTAGTGCTGGTGGTGAGGGTAGGCAACAACTCAATCGTCACTCTGACCCTCAACACCATCCTTAAGTTTGCTGATGACACAACAGTGGTAGGCCTGATCACTGATGACGATGAGACAGCCTACAGGGAGGAGGTCAGAGACCTGGCAGTGTGGTGTCAGGACAACAACCTCTCCCTCAACGTCAGCAAGACAAAGGAGCTGATTGTGGATTACAGGAAACAGGGGGCTGTAGTGGAGTGGGTCGAGAGCTTCAAGTTCCACGGTGTCAACATCACTAAATCCTGTCATGATCCAAACACAGTCATGAAGAGGGCATGACAACACCTCTTCCCCCTCAGAAGGCTGAAAGATTTGGCATGGGCCCTCACATCCTCAAAATGTTATACAGCTGCACCATTGAGAGCATCTTGACTGGCTGCATCACCGCTTGGTATGGCAACTTCTTGGCATCCGACCGTAAGGCGCTGCAGAGGGTAGTGCGTGCGGCCCGGTACATCACTGGGGCCGAGCTCACTGCCATCCAGGACCTCTATACCAAGCGGTGTCAGAGGAAGGGCCTAAAATAATTGTCAAAGACTTCAGCCATCCAAGTCATAGACTGTTCTCTCTGCTACTGCTTGGCAAGCAGTACCAGAGTGCCAAGTCTGGGACCAAAAGGCTCCTGAACTTGATTGATTTGATTTAGAAACACACACACACACACACATTGTTAGACACACAGCCACCCACCTGGCGCTGCCCTCCGTGTGTTGGCCTGCCTGTCCAGAGAGGGCGCTGTGGAGACCACAGGAGAACGAGCCAGTATGACACTTAGAACTGGTGGAGGAGACGTGAGAGAGATGAGAGGGTATGGGGAGAAATACAGAAAATCAGAAATCTGCAATCTATTGTGGTATGCCCCACGTAATTGCACAAAGGATTACGAAAGCCTTAAATGCCTGAATTGCCAAGACGTTAGACAGTTTAGTTTGAATTAATGTGTCCTAGATTTAGACTGCTTTAGTTAGGCCTAAAGAATAGTTTGAGATGATTTCTGAGGCAAGGCACAACTAGACCAGCAAAACAGCATTTAGGGCTGCTGACCCAAAAATGTAAACACAATTGAGGCCAAATGATTTGAGGCCACAATAGGTAATGGCGAAGGTGCATAAAGATGGCGTCACCCATGTACTTACCACAAATGCCACAAATTTGCCATACTGTACATTGCTCTCTGTTACTCTTTTTTTTGTATCGGCATTCGCGCAGAATACATGATCCCAATTCTAGCTCCAAGACAGTGGTAATTGGAAAAAATAGATTGTGCTGATTTACTGGCAAATTGAACCATGTCACGCGCCATAGTTGAAGAACTCTGTGGGTAGTGCTAAAAACAATGATGTAATATCTGAATTCCTCCATCTTTATGCACCTTCACCATTGGGAGGGGACACATTGGGACACATTGGCAGGCTGTTTGGCTCACTCTGGTGATGACACAGCACTGTTGAGTAGTTTTGTTGGGTAGTTTTGGAGAACCGAGTCTTGGTGAGCAAACAGGAAGTTGGATAGGACGTTACCTCTTGGTCGATGTGGCGCCACTGTTGCTGAGAGGGCTGTGATTGGCCGAGGCAGAGAGGTCATGTGATCCACTGGCCGTCTTCCTGCCCCGCCTCTCCACAAGAGGGCTCTCCACCAATCTCCTCTACCCCTAACCTCTCCTCCCTCACCCCTTCCCCAGCTCCTTGTTTCCCTGGCAACACATCCCCCCTCCCACCTCCCTCCCCAGTCATCGGGGGTGATGAGGGTTCCTCACCTTCCAGACCGCTATCTCCTCCAGCCATTCCCAAACCCTGCCCCTTTAGGAGTTAATAATCAATCAGCTGTGTCCGACTACACCAGTCAATGGGCTTGTTCATCAGCAGAGAAGTAGGACAGAGGCCCATTGGTAGTCTGGGGTTATAAGGTGTGGGTGTAAGGTTTGAGTGTTGGGTGTAAAGGCGTGGTCTGTAGAGCACTGCGGGGAGAAAAGAGAGAGAAAGGAGATCCAATAGCAGTACAAGGCCCAGTGTTACTATGATACAGTTGAAGTCGGAAGTTTACAAACACCTAGGTTGGAGTCATTAAAACTAGTTTTTCAACCACTCCACACATTTTTTGTTAACAAACTATAGTTTTGGCAAGTCGGTTAGGACATCTACTTTGTACATGACACAAGTAATTTTTCCAACAATTGTTTACAGACAGATTATTTCACTTATAATTCACTGTATCACAATTCCAGTGGGTCAGAAGTTTTCATACACTAAGTTGACTGTGCCTTTAAACAGCTTGGAAAATTCCAGAAAATGGTGTCATGGCTTTAGAAGCTTCTGATAGGCGAATTGACATCATTTGAGTCAATTGGAGGTGTACCTGTGGATGTATTTCAAGGCCTACCTTCACACTCAGTGCCTCTTTGCTTGACATCATGGGAAAATCAAAAGAAATCAGCCAAGACCTCAGAAAAAAATGTAGACCTCCACAAGTCTGGTTCACCCTTGGGAGCAATTTCCAAACGCTTGACGGTACCACGTTCATCTTTACAAACAATAGTACGCAAGTATAAACACCATGGGACCACACAGATGTCATACCACTCAGGAAGGAGACGCGTTCTGTCTCCTAGAGATGAATGTACTTTGGTGCAAAAAGTGCATATCAATCCCAGAACAGCAAAGGACCTTGTGAAGATGCTGGAGGAAACAGGTACAAAAGTATCTATATCCACAGTAAAACGAGTCCTATATCGACATAACCCGAAAGGCCGCTCAGCAAGGAAGAAGCCACTGCTCCAAAACCGCCATAAAAAAGCCAGACTATGGTTTGCAACTGCACATGGGGACAAAAATCGTACTTTTTGGAGAAATGTCCTCTGGTCTGATGAAACAAAAATAGAACTATTCGGCCATAATGACCATCGTTATGTTTGGAGGAAAAAGGGGAGGATTGCAAGCCGAAGAACACCATCCCAACCGTGAAGCACGCGGGCGGCAGCATCATGTTGTGGAGGTGCTTTGCTGCAGGAGGGACTGGTGCACTTCACAAAATAGATGGCATCATGAAGAGGAAAATTATGTGGATATATTGAAGCAACATCTCAAGACATCAGTCAGAAAGTTAAAGCTTGGTCGCAAATGGGTCATCCAAATGGACAATGACCCCAAGCATACTTCCAAAGTTGTGGCAAAATGGCTTAAGGACAACAAAGTCAAGGTATTGGAGTAGCCATCACAAAGCCCTGACCTCAATCCTATAGAAAATGTGTGGGCAGAACGTGTGCCAGCAAGGAGGTCTACAAACCTGACAGCTCTGTCAGGAGGAACGGGACAAAATTCACCCAACTTAATGTGGGAAGCTTGTGGAAGGCTACCCGACACGTTTGACCCAAGTCAAACAATTTAAAGGCAATGCTACCAAATACTAATTGAGTGTATGTAAACTTCTGACCCACTGGGAATGTGATGAAAGCAATAAAAGCTCAAATTAATCATTCTCTCTACTATTATTCTGACATTTCACATTCTTAAAATAAAGTGGTGATCCTAACTAACCTAAGGCAGGGAATTTTTACTAGGATTAAATGTCAGGAATTGTGAAAAACTGAGTTAAAACGTATTTGGCTGAGGTGTATGTAAACTTCCTACTTCAACTGTATATTGCACCTGTCAAACTCATGACCCGCGGCCATCTGGCCCACGAGCCCATTCAATCCGGCCCGCAGGTGGTTTGAGTATTATTTTTATTTTTTTCTGTGAAAAACACTCTCAATCGACATTAAAATTACTAAAACCAAATCGAACCTGTGTAGAAACGGTAATAGCCTACATTTATAGTCTCTTTACTCTGTCCAGCTTGCTAACAGTCATCAAAATGAAAGCTAGACAGTCAGGGAGCATCAAAAATGGCAAAAGCGATGGATAGAGGACAATTTTTTTTTCAATTTATGAAGACCGAATGCAGCAAGCGGGAAAATGGGTTTAACACTCCTGATATATTGGACTTCAATGGATGGTGTTGTGTGTACTTTCTTTTGTTTGTATTTCTATTGAGATGTGAAAACGCCCTGTCTCCTGTCCTCACTACAAACACAGCCCACATTACCTGCTGCTTCTCAGTCATCGAGTTGCAGGCCCCAAACACCATCTGCTCTATTATTTAATGACATTAACATCCCAATGAATGAGTCACTTCCAACAATAGAAATAACCAACACCTCATGTAGCCTAGCCTACAAAACATCCAGATAACTTCCAGAAGATACGCC